>NW_013952686.1:433963-452636 GCF_001266775.1 Austrofundulus limnaeus | reverse complement strand
ACACAAATACTTGACTTGATGCAGAGCAGCATTAAATCAAGCGTTTGTCAAACATTTCCTATAGGTTTTAAATGAGCACAGACAGGTTTTAGATATGTTAGCACAAACTGATGAACAAGATGTTCAAATRAATGGTCAGTATTTTTAGAGTAATCTCTTAAACAGCTGTGTAAATGTGTTTGAGCTGAAGGGGTGCTGTGAAAATATGAATTTGCACGATCCTGAAATCTCATATGAGGATCAATACAAGTACCAAATGTAAGCAGTGAAACGCACACTGGCAGTGCATGTTGTCTTATCTGACTACGGACATCCATCAGGGGGTGCTGTGGCACCCCTACTTCCCACAGCCTTGTCTCTTTAAAATACAATTTTTGAATAATCGTCTCTACTTAACCATCTGTTTAATAGATGTGTTATTAAATAACGTTTTTTCATAGAACTGATCTCATTTTATGCAGAACACTTTAAGCTGCAAACACAAACTGAATGCAAAGCAAAGTCACAATGGTGTTTGTGTCACTAACTGACATAAAATAAAACAAATAAATAAAATATAAGAACACCCTGCTATTTCTGTCATGATTTGTAAYGTGCAGTTTTAAGCTGTAGTATAAATTCTAAAATATTGATGTGATTTGCTGTTTTTGAAAGAATTTAAAGTGGACAGAAGAAAATGAGAAAAAAAATCCATTTGTAAGTGAACATAAAGATGACAGAACAGAAGCATAGCCAACAACACTGAGCATTGTTAGCACAGTTTGGACTGGAGCATATAAAAGTAGTGGACAGCTGTTCTGCAAATGGATGAAATCACTCCCATCTATACACTGAACCTTGTAGGACATTGTGCTCACTGTGACATAACTGCCAGTAAAATCAAAGCCATTTTTTGCACCAAATCACCATTTTTCTAAAGAAAAATGATGTTAAAAAGGTGGAAAGATTTATCACAAACAGAGGATTTCATTTAGTAAAACTGTTTTTTTTGCTGATTTGTCAATGACAAAATCAACACATGGAGATGAAAAATTCCCTCTGGAGTCAGATTGCATYTGTTCTGCATGTGTCCACTATAGCTCAGTGATGGACTAGCATTGTGAGTTTCAAACCATAACGCAGGATAAAACATAAGGCTGAGGGTTTAAAATGATACAACGTATTAATAAAGGCTGCTATATTGTTTTTGAACTGCTTGTGTTAAATAGCTTCCATTTAAATATTCCAACATTTTCAGGCGAAGTGGTTTACATAACCAGAATACACTGACTTTTCCAAAACACGGTTTATATTGGATACATATTACCTTCCACTGGACAGAAATATTGCAGGATGGTCCACTAGAGGACCACCACTAATGTTAATGTATTTTTTTAACAGAAAGCAAGTGCTCCAAAAGGCTAACAGTTCTGGTCCACACTGTTTCAATTTTACCTCTGTTGAATGGTCAGATCTTTGGCAATCAATCATTTAACTGAAAATGGTTTAATTATGTACAAAGTAATGTGAAACAAAATGTACTTTTGCTATAAAAAATAATCCCGTAATCATGTCAAATAGTCCRTGTTGAAATCTCATTTCTTTAATACACAGTAGATGTTTCCACAGCCCACTTTGCATCAGCAGACATGGTTGCTCATGTGTAATATTCTTATAAAATACACAACACAACTACAACAAACATAAATTTACTGTTCCRCATCCTGCAGGTTCTCCCAGTCACAGTGTTGCTGATACTAAATTAGTATTCCAACAGTATGTGAGGCAGACACCCAGATAACCCTACAGATGTTTGAGGTAACACTATTTTCTGCTGCCAAAGGCCATTCAGGACTAAATCAAGAGGAAAATTATGAGCTTCTGACAGATGTAACTTATGACAAAACTGATTTTCAATTAAAACTGCCTTGTCCCTTTTTAATTGTATCAAAGTCTGTTATTGCCATTTCCAAAAAAAGCCTTTCTTATTTTGTTAGGCCTTGTTTTCACATCAAATTTTCAATCGTTGAAACGAGTGAGCGTCTCTTGGAAAGTGTGATTTTTTTTTCGTGTTTTAGGCGTAAACATCAGACTTGAAATTGACTCGTATTTGGGTGTACTCCTTTACCAGGTATGCTCTTTCCGTTCCCCCAGGACCTTCCAAAATACTTATTTTATTTGAATGCAGTGGTGACTTGTCATACCTGTGTGGCTGACGCTGCCATTTTGAGTTGGCCATGTTTAGTGAGTGTTCCTATGTCACTGTGGTTGATGGTGTATCTGGTGATGCCATCTATGCCATTGTCTCTAGGCTCCGGCACCGTCCCCGATATGTTGCTGACGAGGTTCTTGCCCTGCGGGGAGCACAGTGTCATGGAAACACAGGGGTCATCCCAGTGCTGCAGCTCATGTTGTCCTTTCCTGGGAGTCGTCGGTCGTTGTAGGCGTGCATGTTGATCACTGCATCCGTCTTCACCATGACCGGAGGCTGAGGCTTGTGTTTCACCCGCCTCTCGCAGGTGAACGACAGTCTGATCTCGTCCACCATGGCGCTGCACAAAGACCTCTGGGCAAAAAGGGAGGATCCGGGGAGGGGCATAAAAAGGAGAAGAGGGGAAAGGGAAGGGGAGTAAATGCCTTAGCTTTAAATTGTTCTGACAGCGGAGAGTCAACAGACGAAAAGCACAAAATGGATGTAGAACAAATTGATGGGAATGCTTGTAGCTGTCAACAAAGTAATACTAAACCTTTGCTAAACACAGCAATTTGAGTCTGCTACTTTTAGCTTATTTTTATGCTAACTTTGGCTTTTGCTGCTATATTAGCTAAAAATTATAATTCTTTCTGCTATTCTGCTTTTTTCTGCTTTGTTATACTTTTTCAGCTAATTTGTGCTATTTATGCTTCTTACAGTTGCTTTCTTCTGTATTCAGCTATTTGCAACAAATTTAGCAAAATTTTAGCTGTTTTTAGCCGAAGTTAGCTTTCTAAGCTAATTACACCATTTTTGGAGCTATTTCAACTTAATTCTGCTAAATTTAGCAAACTTGTGCTCCTTATGCATCCTTAAGCTAATTAAAATGTTTCCAGCTACTTTTTAGCTGTTTTACTGAAAACTTCGGCTGTTTAACCTATCTTTTTATCAAATGATCACTTTTCAGTAGTTTTATGGGGTTTTTCTGCTAATTTTGAAATTTTTACATCCATTTCACCATCTGGGTGCTACTCTCAACTTGAGTCTGCTACTTTTAGCTTATTTTATGCTAACTTTATCTTTTTGCTGCTATATCAGCTAAAATTCTACTTCTTTCTGCTATTCTTCTGCCTTTTTCTGCTTTGTTATACTTTTTCAGCTAATTTGTGCTATTTATGCTTCTTACAGTTGCTTTCTTCTGTATTCAGCTATTTGCACAAATTTAGCAAAATTTTAGCTGTTATTAGCCAAAGTGAGCTTTCTAAGCTAATTATACATTTCTTTGGAGCTATTTCAACTTAATTCTGTTAAATTTAGCAAACTTGTGCTCCTTATGCATCCTTATGCTAATTAAAATGTTTCCAGGTACTTTTTAGCTGTTTTACTGAAAAATTCGGCTTTTTTACCTAGCTTACATCAAATTATCACTTTTTAGTAGTTTTATAGGGTTTTTTCCTGCTAATTTTGAAAATTTTACATCCATTTCACCATCTGGATGCTACTCTCAAATTGACTCTGCTACTTTTAGCTTATTTTATCCTAACTTTTGCTTTTTGCTGCTATATCAGCTAAAATTCTACTTCTTTCTGCTATTATTCTGCTTTTTTCTGCCTTTTTATACCTTTTTCAGCTAATTTGTGCTATTTATGCTTCTTACAGTTGCTCTCTTACCTAATTTGATTACCTAATTTCTCTCTGGGATCAATAAAGTATTTTTGAATTGAGTTTGAATTGAATTGAATTGAATTGAATTGAATTTCTTCTGTATTCAGCTATTTGCAACAAATTTAGCAAAATTTTAGCTGTTATTAGCCAAAGTTAGCTCCTAAATAATGCTGTGTCAAGGAGGGTAAAACAATTATAATATAAGAGCATAACTCACATTGAATGACTTAAAATTTGGGATTTACCACATTAAAAGGCAGATGCCATTCTGCTATCTCCAATGACTAATAACGGATTAATTCTTTATGCTCCGATTTGCAGTCATGCCAGTGAAAACGAGTAAACGTTTCGATGTTGTGGCCAAGTCTTACGGATTAGTCAAAGAAAGGCATGTAAATCCCTTTAAAACATGCTTGAGCTAAAAGCTATGAATAGTGCACAGTTTGTTGAGGCTATTTAGAAAAAAAAAACAATTTGATAAAAGAGCCGTTGGTCGTTAAAGCCAGGGTTAAAATTTCWAAAATAAATTTATTTCACGATCTCAAATTACTGTGATAGCCAAAATGACAAAAACACAAATGTTCTATGAGGACATATACCTGCTCTCGTTCCGCAGTTTTCCTCAGCTTGTAGATGAATTCAGCGATTGCCACAAAAACAGACACCACCAGGCCAGAAGCCAGCACAATAAATATACCACCCAGGTTCTGGATCCCCATGGGGCCCGTCTCGTGACGCTCTTCATCTAAGCAGCTGTTCCCACTCCACCACTTTTCTTTCAGACTGTGCAGGAGCCCATCCTCCATCATACTGAGGATAGCTATAGTGATTTTGTCTCTGTACGGTGAGCCTGCAAGTAACATAAGGCCCATTTAACTTTGGATGAAACACCAGCTGGACTCTGTGATAATAAGGTTCATAAACACATTGTGGCACACTGCCTGACAAGTAGCTACATGATTTTTTTGTTGTTGTTTTGTTTTGTTTTTTGCTGCAGCTGCATCTAAAAGTAATTCCTCATCCTCATCTTTCAAAGAAAAAAAATGCAAAGGGCTTGAATTTTTCATTACTTGATACTCTCAAATGTATTCCAGGGTTATTCGCGAGTCTTACCGAGGGGAGTACCGATGCCATAGCCTTTGCTGTCAATAAGCCCTCCCACTTGTGTCAGATTACAGTTTCTCCTGGTGATGTAATCAATAGTGGTGGACTCTGTAATGAGTGCATAGTCTGACTTCAACACCCTCTGAATTCCATCCTCAATGGACTTCACCAGTGATGTTCTTGGCCTGCTGCTCATAAAAGCCCACATCTTCTCAAATGTTGAAACCTTTGATTTCTGTAAAAAAAAAGGGGGGGGGGGGGGTTAAAAAAACATGTCTATTTGAAGCTTATTTTCCTAATCTACCATGTTACAGGTGAGGAAAAAGCTGCCGATACATATGCAATGCTTTTATCACTACAAAAAGGTTGAACTTGAATAAAATAACTTTCAAATGCTATAGCCCTAGGTGCTGATGGTGGAAATACAGCTAACCATCAAAAGCACTTTTTTTAATGCAAGATTACACTTATGGTTATTTTTAATACAACAAAATGTCAGACATCATACAGAAGGTATTTGTTCGTTTATAGTTCTTGACATCATGGTTAATTTAGCTAATCTCCAAATAGATTTAAATGATTACTCCTTTAGATTTCCATTGTCACAGGATTAAAGGACGATAAACTGAAGATTTGCACACATCTATTCTCATAAGTGCTACTGAAGCAGCAATAATAGAATGGCGTTSCATTAGTCCTGCATCAGTCTATGTGGTATTTCATGCAATTTTCTGTGAGGTCACATTTATGCCATGTCTAATCCAAGATAATTACTGTCTAAAGACTATAAGCCATTTCAAATTGTGAAAGATGTTATTATACAAAGTCTTCTGCTAATGTTAAACCCAGTCTTGGCTGCATAAAACTAGCATGTGATAATGTAATAGTCTGAGGTTTGATATCATTTTATCATGTGAATTTATTACCTTGTTTCTTTTAATTTGTTGACAGGAACAGCCTTGTAAGAACTGACGTTTAGTTTATTTTTTTAATGTTCCTCAAATTTATCTTTAGGTGCTTTAAATTCATCAACAAACAGTTCCATTTAAGGACATCTTTTGGTTTTAGAACAGCTTCCTGGACAACAATTAATGTTAACATTTTAATAGGATTTATGTAGATACGTCGTTATCATGAACTATACTCATGTTAAAGAGCTTTTTTTTTACAATTTTCTCTCCTTGGGCTAATATTTTTTTTTATAATTAAACTTCCTGGTGACTAGTTTTTTAAATTAAAGTTCAAATACCAACATTTTTCATTGCATTAAAAATAGTTTTGCCCTCCACATTAAGAACCAAATCCATTTGCACACATCTGCAAAGCCTTTATCCACAGCCCAATCTCTCCAGTATTTATCATGCTTCTCTGCCTCACTGAATTAACATCATTAGGTCTTACTGCAAGGGCAAAAGCTGGCAGAGGGCACTTGAGCCATGGGTAATTAGGCACCTGTGTCTCTTATTCTTGACACTATGATCACAACTACACTTTTCTGTGGAGGAAATAATGATTGAAAATAACTTTGTTTGGCACAACATTCCAGAAGAAGTTATTTATCTTTGCATGTTTGAGCAAACATTTTTACATGTAACTTTTGGAATCTGAGATTAGCAACAGCTTTGGTTTTTCATAAGCTGAAACAGTGTAAAAGGTGAATAAATGGTGATAAAAATATTATTTATAATAAAGAAATATAAAATTCACATTCAAACTGTATAAAAAGGTGAAATATTTCTCTGTTCAATGTCAAAACAAAAAATGTGTTTGTAAAATAGCTGACACTTATTRATGCAGATTTGGAGACCAATTTAGTACAGACCATTTTTTAAAACTTTTCTTAACTAAAGTWTTCCCTGTAAATGACTGCATTTGTAAGACATAATAGGCTCCTTGAAAAGTAGTTTTAAGTGTTCGGCATCAAAGGTCTATTTGAAGAGGTGTAGGTTAACTCCAGCATTAATACTAATGTCAGCTTTTGAACTGTGCATTTAAACTAGAACAAATAGTTTTTCTCCTCCGACCCATGGGACAGTGTTTAGGTTTATAAATTGCTAATACTGATTTGGCAGACCAACAGTTTTATTCTGCTTTCAGTTTATTAAGCAGACCATGGAACATAGAAGGCAGCAGTATTTCTGAACTGTTTAACCTTTTACCTATGGCTCTATTATTTGTAACCAAGATGGCAATAACTCATTAAGTTTTTACAAACAAAATCTGGTGGTAGTGAGTGTCAACATAAGCATATACTATATGAACACTTAATATAACCTTTAGTTTTAGGATTTATATTAAAACTCTGGCATAAAAAAGCAAGCAATATGCATGTAATATTAAACATTTTATGGATTAATTCAGACATTTTTTACTATTTAATTTATTTTTCTGTTATATTATAAAATTTCACATTGTTTTTCTTGAATATACGGTTGCAAAATCTTGATGAGTACACACCAAGCAGTGGAATTACAGGATATTAAACCCATTTTTAAATGAGCATTACATTAAAAAAGAGGAAAAGTGTTATTAGTAGTAAATGTGTTATACAGAATTCAAGCTTATATTTGTGAGCTGAGCTACAAAATACAGTAGCATAGAAACTAGAACAGACAAATGCCCTCGAGGATCACCCCCCACTTTTTATTCTATTGAATTTTATAAACTTAGATTTTCTTCAATAATAATGATGCAGTGTTTTCATTTTCTTATTCTGAGAAACTGTAACTCTGTTATTTGTATTATTCAACACAGAGAACCAACAAAATCTACAGCAAAGTTCAGAATATAGAAAGAAAAATGCAAGAATCTGGAGGCAAAAGAAACTTTGAAATAAGAAATGATCAGGAACACGTTGGCACATAAAAAGATACATTTCCACAACCCAGATAAACTTTACTTGCTAAACTTTTACAACATTTATGAATTCATACATTTATTCGTTTGAGGTTTTTGTTTTTTACCTTAAAGAAAGCCATTGTTGCYCCGTCTCTAACCACACCATACTCAATCTTGGTCTGTTTGGCAATGTCATCAGCTGAGTCCACAGGTGAGTCCATTCTCTCCACAGTGAGAAAAGCAGCTAAATTAGCTGTGTAAGAAGATATGATGATGAGTGTGAAGAACCACCAGATTCCACCGATGATCCTGGTTGACAGGGCTTTGGGCATCAATTCTGAGCCTAGATGAAACAAAAAAGAGAGAGAAATACAGCATGTCAAACAACTCAGACCAGTACAGTAACTGAGTTGAACAAATGCAGAAACATAATTGCTCATTGGTTTGTTAATTGGCTTGCAAATGTCTTTTGGCAGAGCCCCTGGTTTCAAACGAGGTACTTTGAGTGGGGGAATGGAAACAGAAGCCAGAATGGCGCCTTAGCCAAAATCTGAGCAAAACACCCAGACCACATTGGTAAAGCAATTTTTTAGGCTTCTACATATACACTTATTTATTTCATGAGCTGTTAGACTTTAACCCAATAAGAATTGATGTAACCTTGTGTATATTTCTCTTTTAGACCTGGAGCAACATTTGCTTGTTTTTTTTCTTTCAAGCCTGATGCAACATAACCATCATGTTCTCATTTTTAGGACAAAAAATACTGGTGTAAAATATTATTCAAAACACAGATAAAGCAGTGATTAACAGTAAAGCAAAGTATTTAAATTATAACAAATTTTGCATATTATTCAATAAAACATCCAGTTTTGTTCTTTCAAGTATAGCATACAGTAGATTGCAATTATTCAATAATTTAAATAATACTATAAACTTTTATTGTCAACTCATCTATTTTTGTATTTTTTTTTTATTTTACCCACTATACCTTTAATGCTCATTGGGAAAGCTGGTGTGGTCTCACTACATACATGTTCACCCCTTTGAACATGTATGTTGACCCTCAGAAATCCATAATTTTATCAAAAAAAATCTGTAGTATGCACACATGATACAACAAGAGTGTAGGAGTGGACAAGCGGCCGCAGGGAAAGAAAGAATGTGGGGTAGCCCAAAGGAACAGAGAAAGGAGGACGGGGAGGTGGCAACTTATTTCTATGCAGCCCACCGGCTCAGAGAACTAAATGAATTTGAAGCAAAGTTTTTTTTTTAAAAATGACAAAAAAGTAAGACTGCCCTATATCTCTGTATACAAAATGGAGGGAAATCCGTGTAATTCACGGACAATCTGTACAACTTGAATGGACTGTGTGAGAGGAGGGGTATCCAACTCTTATTGTATATGTGCTTTTAAGCATTTCTAAAACATGATTTCACATAAATTAGACTATGTAATTAAAGCTCAAAAATACTCTGAAAAGTATTCTTAAAAATATCCAATAAAAATTATTTTACCAGGGCTGACTGGTCAGTACATCTGTAATGATACTTACCAGCTGTGTACTTACCAGAACCAGTTTCAATTAGTCTTATTATTTGAAACAACCAAACAAAATGAAAATAATACAGGGTGTATCAGGAAAAATTGATAATCTCAGAAAAATCGTCATAAAATTAACAAAGATAATAATTTTGAACATGTGGGCGTAACCTTTGGTAGAGGGGATCATTCTGCTTCAAATGAGACACGATATAAGGTGATGTTTGTGATCATGTTATTTTAATGAAAGAAAATGAGCACACAATCACACAATCCTGTACCAGGTTATGAAATAATTACATGTAATACCCAATGAATACAGTACATTACATGTAATGTACATGTGCAGTGCATTACATGTAATGTTAGTTGGCTGGATTGCCTTGTCCATGGCCACTTCTCATGTGTTTGTTAACCCTTGGTTATGGTCCACTCAAAAATGAGATATTTTTGTTTCGACGTTAGGACATGAAAGGGTTAATTATTTTAAAAACGCCTTGGCATGCGTGTAAAACACCATCTAAGCTTTTAATTTTATGTGACAGATCGTATTTTAACCCTCACATTTCCTTGTGCAAAGGACATGAATTTTGTGAATTTGCAACCATCCCTGCTCACTGGAGCGTGAAGCGTTCACTAAGATTTTGGTGTCATTCGAAGCAGAATGGTCCCCTCTACCAAAGGTTACACCCACATTTTCAAAATTATTATCTATGTTAATTTTATGGTGATTTTTCTGAGAGTATCATTTTTTTTTCTGATACACCCTGTATAAGCTGTAAAATATCACCTATTTTATTTTTCTCGTTTGCCATGCGATGTTGTTCCGTAGAGCTGCCCTACTGGATGTGCACATTATGCTACTTCAAAAACAAATAATCACAACCTGTGCAAATACTGAAAAAAATGGAAGATGAAGATACATTTCTGCACTGACAGAATGCCTCTGCATCAGCCTTGACTTTGAGTGGGCATCTGTTGAGTAATACAATGTTTACAATGGCTCTCTGACTGGTGTAAGARTTACTTTATATCTCATCTCTGACAACCTTTAAAATACCCTTGTGCTTTGTGCACTCTGTTACTTTACTGAGAAGATTTATGAGGGCAATTCTGAGAAGTAACAAGCCCACAGAAGGGGGGCACGGTGGTCAGCTCTTTAACCTCTTCCACCAAATTTGATTGGATTTGTCCTTTGTGGTTTGACAAAGACTCTACATGGTTACAAACAAGAGAAGACAGAAGCATCCCTTAATTCACCATGACTTYAGAGAGCCAAGATCCACATTCATTCCCTGGTCACAATAAAAAATGAAGTGAAGCCACGGRTAACTCAATTGAATCCCACACAATAAAGCACAGTTGTCAGCGGGGAGCAGTATACGGCACTGCATCAGAACACTCCGATAAATACAGAAAGCAGATCAGTCATATAGTTCCAGGGAAACAAAATGGTGTCGATGCAGTGTGCTTCTGAAGAAAGGCTTATCATTTGTAGGCCAAGAGAAAAAAGTTTGTTCATGGTTGTCTTACTACAATAACTGCTACATTGTCTAACCAACAAAAGGGTCTTTCAGAATTTATATTTGATAAAATAAAATTWAAAAAAGTAATAAAAATGTATTGTCTTTCAGAACAAAATCTTTAATGCACACAATGCACTAACACAGGTAACTTTTTTATTGCTCGGGGGAAAAGCTGCCACACAACAATATTAGCATATTTCTGCAAGGGAATAGACCATATCATAGTTAAAAAAAATAACCAAGCTCACACATTTTTCAGGAAAAACACTAAGGAAATGCCAAAGGAATTGAACTAATTCAAGCTGTAATTTTATGCTGTTATACAGACCCTATGAAACTGCTCTAAACTGGTTTGTTTTAAAGGTTTTCATGAATCAGCTTTTTGAGCTTCTTGAATTTGCACAAATCCAATGGCATTTTCATAGCAAGCTCAGCGTTTTCTCAGTTGACCTGTGGACCCGGAAGAGTTACGATCCGCTTCTGCTTGTAACTACAAAATGGTTTATTATGAAGAGTATAAACCCAACCAGAAAACAATAAAAAATGTATGAGCATTACAATACAAAACATGGTTATAAAGGAAAAGATTGTCCTGATTTTTTTTGACCTCTTTGAGTACGTAACTTTTAAAAAAAAAATTCTAATTATACAAGGAAACCAATTTATAGCAAACAATCACATGTGTGTATGTTGTGATAGAAAGTCTGAAACCTCCAGGATTCTATTTGAAGTACACAGAGYGCTTTTGCACCTCCTCATATTTTATGTTCTTTTTGTTGTCTCTGACACCTCCCTCCCACAGACAAGCTGGTAGACTTTTTTTTCTCCTTCTTATTTTGGGTTTCCTCAAACACGTCCATTTGCATTTTAAACATGTCAAGGAAATGGCTTCTGCCTTAGCTGCTGTCACCGTRTTTGGCAGACAAGCAAGGGATGTCTGTTAATGTGACACAGACAAAATATACACCTCGCTGCAGATACCGCTGTGCAGCATGTGTTACAAGGCTCTGCAGCACAAACGGGTGTCACTCGAAGCCAGATTTGGTGTCATTTTAAACTTTGATACATCGCATGTTAATTATCATACGGTATGTTAATTATCAAGATATTTCATACTGGTTTGAATGTTTCTGAGAGCATGTAATGGGTTTAAAATACCACGTAATAACATTAACAAATGGATTCAAACTCATTCGTGACCCTTATTTTCAACTTTGAGATTCAAATGTGGAAATTGTTTTCAGGGAACTATGAATAAGAGTTGATTAGCAGCAGCAGCTTCAGTCAATGACTGTAAATGAGAGAAACAGTGGAGCTCAGGCATTTACAAAAAAAAAAAAAAAAGCTGTGTGCCACGTTTTGAATGATAATGGAAAATTCTCCCCTGTTTAGTTTAATAATATAGGTGACTAACTAGCTCATTTTGATTTGATTCTCTCCCTCTCCCCTCTCCCAGCTGTACCGCTGCTCCTCTCATATTTCTCTGCCGGCACCGGCAAATTGGCAGAGCTGCTGTGCAGTTTCACAAGAGTGCCGCCGAGTTTCTGTGCTTAATGAATTGCYGAATGTGTTTGCAATCCTTACAGCCAAAGATCCACCGAGTCTCACTAAACCTCCTTGATTTGTCTTGTTACACYGAGGTTAAACATTTTGTTACAGGCGTTCCTTTTGCCACAGTTAACTCCATTATGCAAATTTCTGCCCTTCTTTTATGTACCCATGCCTTTAAGGGACACCTGCAAATGGGAAGAAATTCACATCCTTTAGGGTTTTTTTTTTTTTTTGTAAAAAGTCACCTCTCTAATTCAAATTTTCACAGCATGTTAGACTTTTGAGCTTACAAAATCCTCTTTTTTGTTAAAGTATTATTATTAAATGATACCTGCTTATAAGAAACAGCCATACAGTAACAGAAAGGTCACTGTGAGTCAGACACATAAATTCTCCACTCTGGGTCACTTTCAGTGCAAGCCATGCCGTGCTGAAAACATCACACCAGCCAGATCTAGCAGGGCTGACAGCTGGCATTTGTCAGGYATATTCCTCAACTTACCCTTTTTGTCTCAACACTCGGGAAACTACGGAGCAGGGCCAGCTACAGTGTTAGAGGGAAACAAATGCTACATTGTTTTTTATCCTTATCCGCCAATTTCGACAAAAAAGTCTGGCACAGACTCTTCTTTTTTATTATTTTAAGCAGCAGGTGACAACAGCCATCATTTGTCATGCGAGTCAGAGCTCTGCGGTTGTTCTTGACAAGTAAACATCTCATGAAACAGTCATGGGATGAGAATCACGGAGCTTGTCAGTTTAAAAAAAAGGCAAAGAAATAGAAAAGGGTAAGATGATTACTGTTTCTGTCTGCGACAAAGTCGTCGTACCTTGTTGCATTAGGGAACCGACTCCGAACCAGAAGCTGTTGAGGAGCGTGAAGTTGTTTTCCACCACATCTGAGCCAGGGTTGCAGGGATGGGCGTCATACCATTCATACGGGCTAAATCTGAGGACAGGAAACAAGAGTGTGGGAAACTGCTTTTATATACAAAGATTTTTTTTTTGTAAATCACAGCACTTAGGAACTAATCTTATCTAGTTATTTTAGAGTTCCATCTTGGATTTGGAAAAACAAAACACATTATTGCAGGGATGGGCAACTGGTGGCCTGCAGGCCACATGTAACTTCCTGCCAATAAGACCCCACCTTTCTCTAAAAAAATAGACACTCAAAGCAGCTCTTAGAATCTGAGTGTTTATTTTAGTTTAAAAAATAGATCAATAAATTGTTTTGATTTTGGGAGGTAAACTATCTGTTTACAAAATTTCAAGGCAAATCTAYGTGTTTAGTCTGCTTAAGTACACAGTCTGCCATGAAGGATTTTAATAAAAGTCACACTACAACATGTTGCACAAAGCTAAATATGAGAARTATACTGAAGKCACAAGTATKTAAACAACAGCAACTTTTTACCAGAACCACATCCACGCAGGAGCCTGCACTTAAGGCTTCATGTGTTGTTGCACTTCAGCTTTCTACAGTGTTTATTTTTCCATTTGCTTCAAAAGTTTTGTATTCATATTTATTAAACAAGAATACAACTGTTATACAGGCATTTGAGCTTGAACTATTTTAAGTTACTGCACTGCTGGTTTAATAAACACATATTTACATAAATATTTTTAAAATGGCAGTTTTATTACATATGGATAAGTGTGCAGCACTGTGTGGCCCTCTGGTAGAATGAACAAAATAATAATCTTTTAAGTTGCCCATCCATGCATTATGGCTTAAGAAATTTCTCTATAAACACTAGAAAACCACATACACTAATAAATAAAGTTCATATATTACTGAATGGAATAGCTGTGTCATCATTGTGCAAAAGGCTAAACATAGTTAAACTTGTCCGGTRTTTGTTGTCTGTTTATATTAACAATTTGTTTGCCAAGGCATTTCTTTTATGCCAACTCAATCACATGATATGYAAGTGAAAACATTTTTTTCATTTCCCACTTAGTTAAACAATAACATTGATGATCCGGCTATAGTGTTTACAACAGTTTTACTTATTTTAGACATCTAAAATATCCCATCTGTTATCAAACGTTATATCAAAATACTTTAAAATCACTAGCTCCTGGTTTTTAAACACCTCTCGGCAATCCCATTGATTTTTTCAAACATGCTTTTTGTTCAAAGGTGACCAATGAAACATGCATTATCAGAAAATTTACAGTGTCTTGTTTGAAAATTCCTAAAGCCATGTGAAATCATAAATCTTGCCTTCCTCTAAACCTCTGCCATTTACTTKGAGATCTGCAGAAATGTTGCTCCACATTTACAGCAAAAAGTATTTCCACGGACAGATAAAGAATGGTAAATGTCACCTCTCTATTTTTTCAAATACTTTTATATAATGTACTAAATTTCCAGTTTTAGTTCTACTTGTTGATGCTGCATTATGAGTTTTAGGTTTATGTGTAATAAATTAAAGTAGAATGCAATATTACAAAGAAGACTCTTTGAACGACTGCAGTAAATCGTATTTGGCTAGTTTCTTGCTTTAAAAGAATAATTCTGAGCAATTAAATCGAGCTAAAATCTGATAAACATCAGTTATAATAAATGAAGCAGGAATCTGTCAGCAGAGATGCTTTGGTTGCTTGTGAAGTCATGCCACTGCTTCAGTGCTTTTTTTCTGTCTGATTCTGCATTCCTTTAATGTTAAATTGCAAAAGCCATGACCATACAATTATATGATAGTGAAAAAGCAGAGAGAGCAGGAGAGATTTTATGCACAGCCAAAATACATTTAAAAGGGCCACAAATGATTTGAGTGCAATTTTTATTGAGACAATGTAACAATGTTAATTCAGAGGATGGCGGCCCTGCTTTAGAGTGGTCATCTCCCAAATGGATGATTGAAGAGTTGATACCCAGCTTTGCTACATGTTGAAGTGACCTTGGGCAACATGGTGGACCTTTGGTCCTAATATGCTTATTGGAGAGTGAGTCTATATTTAAAAAAGGCTGTTTGTGTGAAACATTATATGACCAAGTGCTGTAAAAATGGAAAATGAGGAAACAAACCATTGTAAAATACAATCTAGAATTTAGATGAGAATTAAAAGATGGTGTATGATGTGGGCTACATACTTCTGTTTTGAAATTTGTGTGTCATAATACAGTTAAGGCTTCAGCTCGGCAGTCGACCAGACAATGCGCGGTCACATGGTTGTTTGGCACTTGTTTTCGCACAAACCTTTYRTAATTCCCTGAGGCACACAGTGCTGAGCTCCTGGGAAACCAATCCCCACTGCGGTATACCTCACAGGGTTTCTTCCCACTGGAGTTTACGATGCGAAAAAAAAAATCGGAGACCCGTCATCGATGTTATTTGTGCATGAATCTGTCCCGGTTAAAGCTCCACGTTTTTATCAGGCAKATYCCTCCATGCACAACATCTGTTTTAACTCCATCCACGAGTTTTTGATCATTTGACTATCTTTACAAATGTCTTCTTCCAGGTAGCCTACAACAGTCAGCTTCTGGAAGCGAGTARGCTTTTTTTAAGTGAGTATTTGAAGCAAAATGCACTTGTCCAAGTGCTTTCAGCACAAACACTCCCACAAACTTCTGTCCAATAACACAATAAGTTCTTAAGGGAAGGAGGTAAAAAAGTCACAGGTTGCGACAAGAAGGTGGGGAAATGTCGACAATGCGAACAGAATGACACAATTTTCGTCATGAAACTGAGACAATCTGATCCAATTTCTACAGTTCGGCTGCAGCATACTGGACGCTTTAGGATTCCTGTGTCAAAACACAGGGATCCTGACATTCTTAGGTTAAATTCAAGCAGCAGAAGTAGGAGTCTCTGYAGTAGAAGGGGTGAGTTTTGTTGTCTGTAAGGGTGAACTTAGTCCTAACTGATTGGCGGGGGTTTTCCGTATGGGAGGAGTTTGACAAGATGTGGGAGTTTATTTGCTATGTGGGCAGAGTTTGTWCTAACTGTGATTGGCCAAGTTAGTAATACAGGTAGAGGATCTTGGATCCAGGTGGAGTTTGGCAACACCGTGATTGGTCAGACGTGTCTTGTGGGGCAAGTCAAAAGATGATGTAATGGTAATAGTAAAATTATTGTGAACATGTAAATATAACTTATTGACTTTAAATCTAGTGCGACTAACATCTCATGTTATGACTAATATTATGATTCATATTCAAAAGTAGCGATCAAAGGCGGGTTAGTGCTGTTTTAACTGAGCTACATTTTTACACATCCCTCCACATGTACAGCTTTCAAATTTTGTATGGCTGGTACCTACCTGTCTCAAGTTATGACTTAAATTAATAATCATGCTACATGTCCCCCCAGCGGCCCAGCATTCATCCAACTGTATCATTATGGCTTCTTCAAACTCCACCCAAAATAGTCAATCAGACCAACCACTACTTTATCAAAACCATCTCACAAAAGTCAAACAGACCAATCATGTTTTGAAAAACTCCTCCCACATACCAAGGACCTCCCACTTAGTGACAGCAGAGACCCCCCTTCTAGTTTCACACCACATGCTTTTAGCCTTTACCTGCCTGCCTTTACAGGAAAACAGTAATAGCAAAATTTCATGTATTTGTGGTTAAGGTTTTCAAAAAAATGTAAATCAATGAATACAGAATTTTTTTACTCACATGAAAGACTTTGTGTTGATGCAATAGTGCAAATGTGCACTGTTTCTGTATTTTTTATTGTGGTTCTAAGCACATTTTGTCAACTAATATAAAAGGGGAATTTGATTAGAATTAGTTATTTTAAGGCTTCATGGAATGGAGCTTTTAAAAGGCCACATCTGATTTTGTTGTCAACATGCTGCTTTAAAGAGTCTTTGAACTTTCGTCCATAATCATTTTATATTTAGGGATGCATATACCTCTTTACCCATTCACCTTTAACTAGCCAAGTGATTGCAACAATTTAGGATGATTCTTTAAAATTTATATGAAGCCACTTTAGAATTAGTTTCATCTCAGAGCAGCAAACGAGGATAGAAGAGCACAGCTGTTTGCTCTCGAGCCTCAAACTTCCTCCAACGGCTGTTTTCTCGAACTTCCTCAAGCACCACTTTGCATGTGAAGCAGCAGGAAATGCAGACACTGATACTAAAAGGATATTAATCTGATTCAGAAGAAGTTAAAAAATGGGTAATCTTTGCCATAGTTGTGACAGACACACAGCAGATTTCATAATACATACAAATGGTTATGATCAACTAAAAATATCTTCTGCTGATGAAATTTCATTTCAGKTGTGTTTTTGTGCTGCTGAATATGTTAAGTAGGTGTATTATTCTTTTTTTAACTACATTTTCATGTTAAGCTGCCTTGCCATKTCTAAAGACATCTCACAGGAAACCAGAAATTACATGTTGAATGGGACTTTGCAACTCAACTGGAGCTTTTCTTTCTTTTTTTTTTTTTGTATTCCTCCTCCCACTGCTGGGCTGTAGAGAGCCCAMGCAGACATAACTGTCTTGATCACTACCCAGCAGTTAACGCAGTATGATAAATCGGCTCATGTACTCAAACCTCAGCCTGTAATAATAACAGAGTAAATTACTGGGACTCCTGAAAACTTCATGGAGAGACGAATGAAGAGCTGAAAGGACAAATAGCCTGAAACGACTGTACTTACCTGGCAATGACAAAAAGAACACAGCTAACACCCAGGTAGGCCAGGAGAATGTACACCCAGATGTCTGGAGTCATGGGGTTCAGAAAGGAGAAAAAGCCGCTGTTGGTGGTGTTGGGTTTGCGATACAGGATGCTGATCCCCATGCTCATGAAAGGCTTGGAGAAGTCAATGAACTTTTCACGCGTGTAGGTAATGGTGAGAGGGGCCATTGCTAAGTCTGCTCTCTGCAACGAAAAAAAAAAACAACAGAAAAAAACCAGAGCAAAAAGTCATTTTGTTTGAATATTACTAAGCTAAAATTGTAGCTCAGAGGTGGCAATGTGCATTTCTTATCTAAAAGATTTTAAAAGAACAGTTCAGATTTTTTGAGGTGGGGTTCTGTGGAAATGTAACAAATATTTGCCTATTGTAGATAACTCCTTGAGCTGAATCATTCAAGAAGAACAGAATTGTGTTCTGACAGTACTGATGAGTAAACGATTAGTCAGATCTGGGCAAAAAACAAAGTGAGATGCTGCCGTCTTAAAGAACTTAAATCTCAAACATAGCGGCCATGCAAAAGCTATTTTTTAAAATATTTACACCTCTGACAATTTTGCATTGCACTGTTATTATGGCAATATATATATAT
>NW_013952686.1:431218-433405 GCF_001266775.1 Austrofundulus limnaeus | reverse complement strand
ATATATATATATACATTGTCCGTAGGAAGTGCTAAAGCTTGCTGTTGCTACCACCATTGCTGTGTCTCAATTCTGGGGTTGCAACCCATGTTTGGTGCACTTGTCAGCTGCTTACGTCACTGTGCCGTGTTCTAGGATGTCTGAATTTGCAGGCTGTCTGTTCACGGCCGAAAAAAGCAGCCCATAAAACCCCTCAAAAATTGGCAGCATCCGAGTATCTTACAGAAACCAATGGTATCCCAGGATTTATTGAGCTCTAAGCAAACTCATCAGAAAAAATTAAGAGAGCAGAGTTTTTTTATTTTTATTGGAGAGTTTGGAAATTTATGATGAACCAAATAATTTGTTTTTAAATGTATGTTTAGTATATTAGCCAATGAAATTTTTGCTGCAATGAGATTGTAAATAAAATCTAATTACAAAAACCAATACCAGAGCTAAACCCAAGTTAGTAATTTTTATTTATTTATGTATATATTTTTAAATAATATAGAATTTTGTGAAGGTATACATGTTCCAACTGAAGCACGTGATATAAAACATAACATGATGGTAACGGATATCGCATGGTCATGTAAACATGTCATCGAAAGGGTAGACTGGATCGATTCATTACCTTTTTATGCAGCCTACACAGACGGCCTATGGCCCTCTTAGGGTTGAAACAGTCTGAAGTGGCAATTCAGTCATTGCTATTCTAGCAATATAACAATATTTTGAAATATTATTAAAGTGTTTATAATAAAATACATTCAAATTTGTTGAAAGAAAAACCCTTATTCAGGTCACATTTTAGCTGAGTTCAAACAAGCCAATTAATTTGAGATATATCAAGTATACAGTACGTACAGGAACATACAGCTGTGTCATGTGTAGCATGGCTGAGTTACAGACACCTGATGCAGTAATATGACTGAGTCACAAATTCAGAAGGTCACTAACACCCCACCCCTCCAAAACCACATCCATCACCACCCTCTCCCCCTACACGATGGCTGGGTGGGAGGTTAATGAAACCAGCTGCTTGGTTCACGCTCGGATACCTCTTCCAAGAAACGACACAACTCACAAAGGGAGGCTTTCTTTACTTCCTACACACAGAGCAGTGGGAGGGAAACGGGGCTTCAATATACGACGGTTCACCGTGCTGCTTTTTCATTCCATGAAATTAGCTCTCAAATTTGTTTTGGAAAAATAGAGCAAAACTATAGTACTCAGGCCAACAAGGGTTTAGATGAATGAATACCAACAAAACAAGAACTAAAATGAATGCAATGATTCATGCAGTCTGGCTTTTTCTTCTTAATCAATATATACAGTATGTTAGCCTATTCTACGGTAGCCCCTGCATTGTTGTTGCATTTAAGCACCTTGAGCATTTCTCTCTTAGCCTTAAATTTTCTTCTGTTCAACCCTCCGGTTATTCCCAGCTTGAATTAAGCTCTCTTTGTTTTTAGACACCTCTTCCCTCAGATTTGTGTGATAACTACCACTTTGCAGTAAACACAGGTCAGAAAGAAAACATTTCCACTTTGCATGTGGCACCTCGAATTACGTGCTCCTGTGGTCCGCACTGTGGTGGTTAAACACGATTGCCTCTGAAGAAATAGGAAGATGGCAAAACCGGTGCATCCTGCCGTGCCTCTGCCGTCTCCCTCAAACTATTCAAATTTGCACATCACATACTGCTCCCTCTGCTCTCGGCTGCCAACTRCAGCTTTGAACCAACCTGCCACTCAGCCATAAGATCAACCAGCATGCAATTTCAGAGATCCCTATGGAGGGCTAATATACATGCCACATGTCCTTGTTCTGCTCTCTGCTTATGCACACAAACTAGGCCCAAGCACGATAACCTGATAGTGCCCTGCTGTCTGCCACATGGCACGGTGTTATCTAGGTTTTGCAGATGGTGTGTTTAGCAGTGCTGTCGATCCATATCACCTTACCTGATGACAACCTTGACWCCATACATTACTGTTAACATGATCCAATTTATTATTATTCTGTAAACACACTAGAACATATAGATGGAGYCATATCTTAGGTGCTTCACTTCTGTACAGGTAATTATTAGCTAAAGGAGACATCATGCTTTTAAATCCTTCTTTTTCACATTTAAACAGTGGTGGGCAGCGCTAATCCAAAAATTAGCTCCGCAATTTCTAAAGTGCTTATGAAAATATT
>NW_013952686.1:418997-427421 GCF_001266775.1 Austrofundulus limnaeus | reverse complement strand
GTGGGGGGGTTACATGTTTGTGAAGGGGGTGATGACATCGGTTTCGCCTCGTTTTTTTTCCCCACCACATATGTAAAGCTGAGGCTGCAAAATTGTTGGTCTTACAGATACGTGCAGCAGAGCTGATGAAGTTAAATGAATAGATAAATGAAAGAAAAGCTAAAAACCTGTTTCACAGACAGTTCCTGGAGGGCCAGTCGAATGTTTTACATTGCTAAATGAAGGATGAATAAACTTTTGCTATAAAGCAGCAGAGACTATTGCAATCCGCGTGCTTAAAGAAATATGACACCTGTGTACCCCTGCTTGYTCGAAGAACAAGGGCATTTTGTTYATATATGAGGATGAGATGGAGAACTGATGTGTTTTTGRGGAATATTATTTTAAACTACAATTGTATATTTATTCATCATCATTTTCACACACGAACTGTCTGTCTGAAATAAGTGTTTTTGAACTTTTTCTAAATTTGTCTTTCTCTCTGGGTGTTTGTGTGTGTTTTTCYGCAGGKCRAATGCTGTTCTCACCAAGGGTTCTCCATTTCCACCTGGGACCAGCTGCCTGCCACCTCGTGCTAGCCTTTCCGACGGGCGTTTCCTGGGGGTCCTTTTTTGGGAGGACCCATGCCTCCCACATCATCATATTCCACCTTTGAGCAGGCTGTGTTGCGGCTGCTCTCTCTCTCTCTCTCTGAGTGAGGCTGTAAAACAGCTACACTTCTGGKCTGTGTTTTGGTGTGGTTTCTGATCACACACATGTTGCCTTAATGAAATAAAGAGAACATGACTGTTTTTTTTACACCCAGGCTAAAATAGCTGGGTGAGAGTGTTTTGTTTCACCACACTGTTGCATTTTTTTCACCCCTGCGCAATCAAGTATAAACTACCTGTCACTGAAATATTGGACTATATTTGTGCTTTTCTGACTGGCTTATTATAATGCATTTTAAATGTTTCACTATTTAACTTGTTATTTTTGTTAATTTTTTTTTTTTGCACAAGCCATTATGCCAGTAATCCATACATTTGAGTTCTTGCCTTATGGGCTCTGTGGTTTTTGACTAAAGTGATTTTAAAACTTTCATTTTATGTTTTTTTTCTTTTTTTAGCTACTAACTTTTCTGGGTTTGCAGAGTTTACCTTATGTATGCTCTGGTAGTTTTAGAGTTTGATTTTTGTTTTTTCATGGTTTTGGATTGTTTGGGGCGGAATAAAGTTTACCTGAATGAGGTGGAAACTGAATTTTGCACATTTTAATGACATTTCCACAATTATTCATGAAGTCTTGTTGTCTTCATTTATCATTTGCTTTTGAACTTGTCCAATCTCTTTGCAAGAAGTAAATGCCTTCAGCATTTCTTCATCTTGCCTTGTCCTAATTTGYATTACTTAAGGTTCATTTATTGACAACTATCTGTTATTAAGTTAACACATTATTCAAGATATGATTCTGAAGGCACATACTCGGCTAGTGCTATCATATTTAAGGGGGGCAGAACTTGTGTTTGTGATACCTTGTTAAATTTTGGACACTTATTTTTTTAAAATTTTGACATGTTTGAATTTTTTTGACTCTGTTTACACCGTTTTACATTGCACTTGTTCCTTTTCCATTGGTGTTGATGCAGTTATGGTTACTTATAGATATGCAAATGTTTCTTCCATATTTTTTACTGATTAATGGATAATCAGGAGGAGGGACTGTAATGGAAGAATATCCTATGACTCCCTAACTGCATATTACCTTGACATGTCCTGTTCTGTATCTCTTGATAACTGCCATTATATAATCTGTTTCTCATGATTCTTAAGATACTGCATGTACTCATGTAATCTCAATGGCCTAATTACTTGTAACTATCTCATTGGTTCCTGTATATCTCTGATGCTCTTATTTTGTTAGCAGGATGTACAGCATATTTTGTCTCGTCCTGATGCATCTCAGTAATCCAGGTAAAGATTCAAAAAGAAAAAAAATTGTATAGGTCCTCTGGACAGGTTCTTCTCTAATGAAACGTTTCGTCTCTCCTCCAAGAGACTTCTTCAGTCTGAGAGTTTCAGGCAAAATTCAGGCTTTTAAGCCCTGCCTCCATGTGACTGATACTCACATCACATGGCTATCGTTGACACCTAATTAACACCTATTGTTAACAGGGGGTGGAGTGATACTGGCAATAGCAGCACTGTAGGAGGGGGACAACTGAAAACGGAGGCCTCCACCTCTTTAATGATGGACGGTCTTTCTTCACAAAAATGGCTTCTTTTACTCCTCTCTCAAACCAACGTTCCTCTCTATCAAGAATGAGAACATCCTCATCTCTGAAAGAGTGACCGCTGGCCTGTAAATGAGTGAAAACTGCAGAGTTCTGGTCATTAGGTGTAGCTCGTCTGTGTTGGGACATTCTTTTGAACAGTGGCTGCTATTGCCAGTATCACTCCACCCCATGTTAACAATAGGTGTTAATTAGGTGTCAACGATAGCCATGTGATGTATCAGTCACATGGAGGCAGTGCTTAAAAGCCTGAATTTTGCCTGAAACTCTCAGACTGAAGAAGTCTCTTGGAGGAGAGACGAAATGTTTCATTAGAGAAGAACCCGTCCAGAAGACCTATACAATTTTTTTCTTTTTATATTTTGTCTGTTTCCTGTTTCCGGGTCAGCGTGAGCTTGACAGACATTTCAATTCACATCTGTCCGGCTCTGCTCATTCTCTGCATATGCATCTTTCTATTAAATAATCTGAGACTGAGACCACACAGTTTCCACTTTGTTTATCTCCCGCATCTCTGCCCTGGCGAAACGGTGCCACGACARTGTGAAAAACAGTTTTTAATGATATTGAGCTCTGTTGCCTTAATTGTGTGTATGGCTGTAATGAAGTTATCATTTATAAATACAGTAAGTTAAAATAATTGTGACCTTGTGTTTACCTTGTGATGTGTGACCATTATCAGTGAAAGTTTTATTTCATCTCATTTCTTTCTCAGACCTTAACTCAATTTTCTCAGAAAAGGCCAAACTTTCCAGAAAAAAATTCAAAAATATACCTGCAAAGGGGCAAAGGCTTTCTGAGAAATCACAGCAAAGCAAACACAAGTGCAAACTCAAGAGGAGACATGTGTCAGCCAGTTTACTTTTTCCTCTCTTAAAGCTTGTGCACATCACTATTAAACATAACTTAACCCTAACTCAAACTAACTTTAATTTGCTGTGAAAATGGAGTGTGAATGCTTCGCACCCCATCCCCAAAAAAATAAAAAAGAGAAAAAGCACACTTTTGTTGAATTAATCAATAGTAAGCTGAACTTATTAAAAAAGTGAATTTAGCTGAAAAAAAACTTAAAGTAGCTAAAACACAGAAAACATCTGAAATTGGCAGAAAGAACATGACAGAAGCCTAAAAAGGTTGGAAGAACATTTGCAGAAAAGGTCAGAATTATAGCTAAAAAGGTCCCCAAAAGCTCAAATAAACAGAAGCCAAAGGATGCTGAAATTAGTACAAAGATGTTAAAAAAAGCAGAACCAGGTAAAAATATTTATGAACATTTTTGAATGGTTTTRAGGGTGTTGAAGGCAGCTCAAGGAAAAAAAAATTTAAAAACAGCAGAAAAAGCTAAATATTTCTGAACTGCCTAAACTGATAAAGTACCAAAAGTCATAGCCAGAATGTTATGAAGGAGCTGAACGTTTTGATATTTAAATTGTTGAAATAGAACAAAAACTGTGGCTCAAAGATGCGTGCCAAAAAAAAAAAAGGATAAAAAAACATGGAAGAAAAAGGGATCTCAATAGTGTGAATGCTTAAAGCATACAGAGGGTTTCTTTCACATGTTGCATTTACTGTGAAACATATGTAACTCTTGTGCCACAACAAACAATGAAATATGATTTTCCTTACTTCTTGTAAGATAATAAACAGGCTCAACCAAAACATGATAATTTTTTGGTCAAAGACAAGACAAGACTATTACAAAGTCTCTGTGCTATTAAATTATGAAGTTACATATTTCCATTTTGTGCCAGACTCCTCTGCCTTTGATAATCCATTTGGTCCTCTAAAGGTTATTGTTATCAACGTGGATCCCACAAAAAGCTTGGAAGGAGAAATGAAGTGCTGCAGTGGGAGCCCACCTTTCCCAACCCTTTCAGCACCAAGCCATTGACTCCTGCCACACAATTCCCTGCACTAAATGCCACTTACGCTATTACAAGTTTTCAGCTGAGTACAGCTCTGACCTGATGGGGCTGAGGACAAAGGGAGAGCACCGACAGGGACACTTATGAAATGCCAGCCGAGAATAACCACCACCAATGGGATATAGGGCTCTTTCATGGCCACTGAGGCACTGAGTTTGACACAGACAGCTACAACCTCCCCACTATACCTTAAAGGGATGTTGCCAATGTATTTGCTTGAATGCTTGTAACGTATGCAGCATCACATGAGATCTCCGGTTTATCCAGGTGTGGAAAGTGTTTTGTCTCACTGAATGGCATCAACACACTTGTAACTTTTAGGCAACCTTGACATAATTGTGCCATAAATGTAACTGACAGCTCTGCAAGCTCTTCTGGACTTGCACTCAATCATAACTATATCACTGTCCACTTGGAGGACACAAGCTGCAATTCAGTTCAGCGGCATGATTTTGCAACTTCTCTGATATAGATTGCTGTTACAAAGTGTGCACATGTACTAAAGAGATACACTTATTATTGAAGGATTAATCTGACAATCAATTGCTCTTGAGCGACAGACTTAAAGAATGCCTTATTGTTTGATATTTTGTCTAATGGGGAAAAATAATTACCCAAACACTTTCAAAAGTATTACAATCTTCTTGTTAGCATAGAAAAACTACTAAGCACATGTTTTTATATTATTATTTTTTTTGCTTGTTGCCTGGCAACTGTCAAAGCCAAATAATTGTCTGGCACACAAAGCTTGTAAAAAGGCAGAATTTGCTTTTTGCATCTTTTAAACAAATCTTTTAAACTGTGCTAATGAGTGAGTCTTGCAGTTCTAAAAAAAAGGCTAAAACATTGTCCAAAACATTGCTCACTTCTTCTTGTCCTTATGCCAAACTTCAGTAAGTTAGTCAACTGCTTACGCCAGATGCATTTTCTCAGCTACAGCTAACAATAAACAAACAAACAAACAAACAAACAAATAAAACAAGATAAAGTAAAACTTACATGTTCTATAAGCTCCCTAATCATGCCATTCCACTGGCCCTTGTCATCCTGAGAGCCGTACTTCCCATCCGGCACCAAGCGGATTTCATACGTAAAGCCCAGGATGTTGGCCAACTCCCTCAGCAAGTCGATGCAGAATCCTTCAAAACGGTCGTTCCCAACCAGCGCCTTGTCAGACTTCTTAAGCATGACATATGGCTCCTCCTGCACAGACCCAAAAGATCAAACAAGAAGCAATGGTGAGGTCAGCTTTTTCAATTTGTTTCAGCACATGCACCTAATTGAAGCAAAGCGATGTGAGCTGACGAGTCACTGTTGCACTTAACAGATAGTGACAGCAGATTGGAGTTTGGCGTGCGGATACAGACGAGTGTTAACATATGAAAGACGGTTGTTCTTTTCTTGTTCACGGAAAAAATAAAGGAAAAAAAATACAGAGCTAGACAACGGCTGTAATGTAGGTAAATATTGTTTACATGTTCATATTGGAGAGATAATTATGGGCACAGATGTTCATATATATAATATTTTCATTTTGGAATACAAATCTGTCTTCAGTGTTGAACTAACTATCCCTATTATGTTCTATGTTGCGCATTAACCTATTTAGCAGGTGCAGAGGTCAGTCCATTTTATGGTCAGGTACCTAACACTCTTTACTGGCCTGTAATCCTTTGCATGGCTGCTCATAATTTGGGCTGTAAAAAAAAGGCTGATTAGGAACAGAATGCCACCGCGAAAAGGGACGTGCCCACGATGGCGCCTTCATCAATTGTCAGCATCCTCTGAGGGAGAACAACTGAGCTGATGCCTGCAGTGACAATGACTAAYGCTGAATTGCTCATAAATGATTTCCTTTATTTAGTGCCTGTTACCATTTCCCTGTCAGACAGACTTGCAGATCCTGCTGAGCATGTTGGTCCATTTATGCAAAAGCTGTAATACAATTTATTGCCCCCCAATAGCCAGATGTATAATTTACTAACTGAGCTGARAAGCAGAGTAATTGATTCTCTTGTGAAGGTGACCCCTTGCATTGTGTTTTTTGAGTGTGTGAGTGTTAGTGAAAGGAGACACACACACACACACACACACACACACACACACACACACACACACACACACACACACACACACACACACACACACACACACACACACACACCACTTAAAAAAAGATGGGAGTCAGAGGAGAAAAGAGGCAGCCACGGCACTTCATTCCCCAAGGAAATTATTTTTATAAGGAGAGGCAGACGTAGTGAAAATGCAGGTGGTGGAGTCAAAAAACACAACACTTGCTGATAGCATGTGAGCAAAGTCCATGTGTGAGTCAAATATTTGTTTAAATGCTTTCAAAAGGAGTCTAGCAAAATAACTAAAGAACATACAGTAAGAGAAAAAAATATATCTTGTTACTGTTTAAAGCCACTTGGACACTACTTTTAGTATAAACTTCTTAAATAATTAACAAGATATGAATTCTTGATGACAATGCATTTTGAGACCAAATGCTTTTGCTGCAAACTTTGCTTAAGTTGTCCAATTAACTTGATCAAAAAGTTTGCGTGTTTAAGGGAAGAGAGCCATTACCATCTGTTTCTAGCCTTCCAGTTTGTGCTATTCCCTAAGGTTTGGACTCAAATCAAAGTCTTTAAACCAGCTCTACCCTCACAGTCACAGCATGAGCACGCGTAACAAAAAAGGGAGAAAGTGGGCTTCTGCGGAGACATTACAAGCAATGGAGTGCAAACAATTATTGTAAGAGGAAAAACACATTAGGTGCCCTAATCTATTCTACAAAGTTATCACTRTAAAGTCGTCAGATGTCTTGCTCATGCAACCAGAGAATAAGTGTGATGCATCTTTATTACACTATAGYTGYGTTTCCATTGCAARTGTGCGCAAAACTTTGTCGRTATTCTGTTAATGTCGAAAAAACACAGTTTYGCAACTGCAGTGTTTCCRTTAAGTAAGMAATGCWATTAAAGTCACGTGTGAATAYGTTTGTTCTCRCGATAGGTCATTACAAACATGGCGGCAATGGATGTAAACACAYAGCATGTTGCTACMGSGACACTATCACTCATCATCAGAGGAGACGWCGGCATCWTTTATMGAGGCTTTCCAGCGATAAGCCCCTACTTGGGAGTCGTYAYGYWTGTTGTGTTTTTGGGAAATTATAGTCRGTGAGTTTAYTACTTCATTTTACWACTTCTGTGATATTACTGCCACTTCTACTTCCTGTTATCTTCTTCTTCGTCATCTTTATTGCCAGTAGAAACAGCCGGATGTTGATCACGTGACTCCCGTGATGCGAAAAAAGTGTTTCCATTGCAGTTTTGCGAGAAAAACCAATTCCGATACGGCCGAAAAACCACCTCATCCTAGCTCAAAAACATTTTGTCGAAAAACGTAACTTTCATCAAAATTGGCGTGTTTCCATTGAGCAAATTTATTTTCAAAATTCTAATTTGCGTATTTTCATGGTCACTGGAAACACAGCTAATGAGAGGCTAGTTCTACTATTCGTGACAACCACTGCATGTTGCAAAATCTCACTTTATTGCATGTCAAAAGGTTTGACCAAATTAATCCAACTCCGTCCTTCTCAACCCCAGATGATCTTAGCCTAAGAAAGGTCTTTTAATTCTTCATGTGGATGTTCAACAGCTGAACGTTTCCTCTCAGATGTGAAAACCCGAGCGGCTCGATGTTCCTGTGACATACTCAGAGACGGTGGCCGTCCTGTTAATATCTCGGCCTACAAAATCCAAATGAAATACAAGCTCTGACACGGATGTAATAAAGTATTCTACAGCCTCAGGAATTAATTTTAATGTGTCAGCTAAAAAAAGAAAAGCCAAGTCAGATCATTATAAATGAAAAGCCAGAAGGAACGAGTTCACCGGGTCGCCTCTTTCATACAGTACCATCTAATTTACAGCCTTCAGCTCGTCCTCTGCCGCCATCCGACCGGGTGCTGGAGCGTGAAAACCATTCGAGACGTGATCGCTTTCTCTCCTGTCTCGCCGTAGATCGCGGTCGCTGGGTCACTCTGCACAGGATTACTGCCGTATGTGACAACTTTTAAAATGTGTTGCTGCAGTCCTTTCTGATTATTTCAGGATTTCTATGGGGCGCCATTTATAAAGCTGCACAGTCAAAAATTACCACCAATGTTTTTGTTTTATTTAGACTTTTATAAGAAACAAAGAACAGATTTATTTT
>NW_013952686.1:414139-418987 GCF_001266775.1 Austrofundulus limnaeus | reverse complement strand
AGTTGAGGAAGTTCCAATTGCACAACTCAGGAGACAAAAAAAATATCTACTTCACATGATGACATAAAACCAGTAACTGGTTTCTCTCAGAACAGTAGTTCAAACACTGGACCACTTAAATCGTTGTTCTGCATCCCCACTTCAAGACAGAATTAATATTAGATGGCACCTGATAGGCATTAATTATGGCCCACTGTGGTCTTGCTTGTCATAATTACAGCTTTGTGGTACAATATAGGCGTAATAACAGTGTTTATCATTGTAGCTTGAAGGGGTGTACAGGGGGTGCCAGCACCTCACTGATAGCTCCACCAACAGACTTCAACAGGCAGTGACAGAGTTAAATACAAAAAAGTTCAAATGCATGGTAATGTGAATCTGGAACAGACATTACATTGTTTTTTTTTTCTGTCTGAATGTGTAATTATTGCATTTTCAGGACTTTCTCTGAATCACTCTGTTCTTTTTATCCAGTTTATTTTGTTGAATTGTAAAGCTCAAAGGACTGTAGCTAAAATTTAATAAACATCTATATATTTTTTTGAAATATTGGACATACTATCAGTCAGAAAAAACAAAACAGTAACCAAAGCACAAATACAGTAATGCATTATGAGTAAATATATCTGATTCTCTAAAGTGCAATGATATTACCAATGCAAAGAACAAATAGGGATGCTTGGATTTCAACATATTTAATACAAAATACTGGGGGAGACATGAAGCATACAAACCCTTTTTACACCAGGCTACACATGTGACTTACCAGAATGGTGGTGACAACCAGAGACCGGTTAGCCAGGGAATCTGTGATGTTCATCCCTTTTCGCTTCGGCACTTCTGTGATGTTAAGACCTCCTGATACACTCCACTTCCCCACCTGTGGAAGATGAAAAGTGCGCAGCTAAGTGTCCCGTGTCCGTCAGTAAGCTATGACCTCCACAAAACTCCTCCGCCAACCATCTCCCACATTAATGCCAGGCTGAACACATCTCCAGCAGCATTAGGTGATTGGCTGAGTCACCTTCTATCAACAGGCTAAGGTGCTTTGAAAAGCAGGAGGCAGTTAGGGACATGTCTAGAAAATAGTAAAACATAATGGATAAATCGATGATAGAAGGTGAAAACATAGGACTGCAATTCAACTGATTTGATACTCAAAAATAATTACATGTCTACAATGATATTTGTGTTATTTGCCTACAAAGAAGTGTGTTTTATTAAAGAGTGATATTGTTACTAACAATGCAAATATTTAAAATGAATTACAGTTAATTTGGATAAAAATCAGGAAAAGGCTGAGCTGCATAGTGCACAATGTTTTTTTCTCTGCCTCCTCAGTATTATGAGCAAAATGATTTGAACAAATAAAAKGAGTTACACATGCAAGAAGCCCTAAGGCACAAATCTCTGCGCATTGTAGAAACACACTCTGAAACATATCATTAGCACAAATAGTCCTGTGGCTGTCTATAACRGTCGCTGTTTGCTAGTCAAGCTCACCACCAAAAGCCTCCTCCGCTTTCACTGTTACTACACACMGAGCTTTTAATATTCGCTGGGGTTTGTGCTTGAGGTGGATCCATTTAAAGTCACACAACCTCCCCCTGCACGCACACACACACACAAAAGCATGAAAAATGCCTGTTAATGTCCTCCCTGCCTAATCCAGAGAGAGGCATATGCTCTAATTTGAAAACCACATTAGTTACAGCTTGTCACACAAGCAAAGAGGGCTCCTGGAGAGAATTAAAAATATCAGAATGCTTTCCGCTTTACAAAACTCCTTCTAATTGTACCCAATTRCAATTACCTCAATTCATTTAACATGATCAGTACAATATTTAATGCAAAAAGTTATTTGTTCATCCAGCTACACCAAAAAAATAAAAAAAAATAAAAAAGCATTACCTTTTAATTCACCACCCCGTGCATGTTTGAAGTGTGGAAGTGACACTCTGAGAACCTGTTCATAATTCGAGCACAAGCTCAAACTTGGGCTAATATTCAATTACAAGGGATTAGGTGAGGGGCGAAAAAAAGTCTACATCTTAACAGGCTCACACGGTTAAAGCCGATTCCACGGATATGCTAGAGAAAAAAAAAGTCAGCTTTCTGAGCTACAGTTTTGGAATAAAGCTAACGTGACTTAGCAAAGGATTTGTCAGCAACACAATGAGAAGACACTAATATGGCATCACATACTTTTTGAAGTACAATGGTAYTTCTACTTTATTGACCCCATGTGAGATAGGATAGCAGTGAAAAGGGGGARAATTACTTTAAAGCTCCTTCTGGAGGATTATAAGCTGAAAAAGCTTCTGCTATTAGGCTGTATAGTCTTTAGCCTTTAGGGAGYATTTGAGGAAACCATGATGGAACTCATCACTATTTTATGCATTCATATTGTATGAAAGCCATTTAGAGAACAAAAGCTGATGTAACTGTTCTACACTACCATTGTTGTTGTTATTTTCATGTATTTTTKGTAACATCTATGGAATTCATTTCCACCAAGAAACAAAAAAAACGTTTTATACATCTCCCTGATTATCATACAGAGGGGTGATATCACCCCAGTATGTGCCTTTATCTAATTTATTTAAACGTTCCATAAACTTATAATTGTCTTGAAATATACACATAAATGATAAAGTAAAATTACAAAGATACAGAAATACGAAGCATTGTTTTTGAAATTAGTTATTCAGTTAAAGACCGTGTAAAGTAAATTGTAACATTTTCTTCTTTAAACATTATAAATGTCGTAAGGATTGCTGTAAATGAGTAAAAATTCTCATAACTATTGGTATTTGAATTGTGGAGATATAATTCAATTTGTGTAACAACATAWSTGTGTTTCAGGATTTTTTGCRTGTCTTAAAGTGTAGCCCCGTGACATCATGTGGCAGCCTTCAGTATAACTCCGCCCATCGTTGCTCTAACAGAAAAAAATCGTACAGAGCCATTTAGATAGCACCAACCATATTTTGTTGTTAGCTAGCAGTGCTTTCCATAGTTCACATATCAGAGAAGTTTTATATTTCATCACACTTTATTACAGACACTTCACAAAGACATGGACCAAAATAAAAAGAGACAAAAAACAAACAATAAAAATAATAGAAAAAAATACAAAAAAACATAGGGTAACAAAGCCATATAAGCAATRCACCCTATTTTTCTGCATTGTGGCATGAATCATTGCGATTATACTTGTTTCCCATTTTATCAAAGAATCTTGTAATAATAAACAATGTTTCAAACTAGTTACCTTTTCAAGGCCATCCTCCTTCAGGCTGACAATATCCAGGTCAAAGTCTGTGCGTAGACCAGTTGTTTTGTTGAAGGACAGTCTTCCAGTCAAACCATCCCAGTGAGACTGAAAGACAACAATGCAGCATGATTGTATCTGTATTGGAACAAAAATATTTTTTTGCGCAATTTTTCGATCCGGGAGCATGAGAAAGGACCAGTCTAATTATCTTACAATCAATTGTATCTGTTACCTCCAGCAAATAATCAGTTCTTGCTCAGACAGATTGGATTAAAGATGTAAATTTAGCTCTCGAGAATGGTCAAGGACTTAAACGCGGTGCTGTTGCACGATCCTGCATTTTGTATCTGTACATCCTGCACATAATTGCAGACCACAAACATGTGCACAGAAATGTTTAAATCCTGCTAACAAATTACACTAAGACACACTTTATCTTTCAACTGCAAGCTAATTCACTCCCACACATACACAAATCAGAAGTACAAACACAAACTGTACAAGCTGCATTTCCTTTTTCTAATTACATTTTACATCTCAACGCCTCCAACGCATTTTCCCTCCAGACTACGGAGTTAATTAACAGCCATCTCCTTTTGCTTGATTCCCCACGAGGGGGAAAAACACAACTGCCCCCTATTATGATTCCCTGATACCCACCACCTCCACAGATGACTGCAGGTGCAAACACGGCAGGATGTGCTACATACCTGTTCCTCTCAAGCTTACAGAGTCAGCCATGTGGAAGGACTGATGATAATATTTATTGTCACTTCCCTTGCATTTGCATGTCTATTTATTGTGAGGGAATCCTTTCTTTTTCATAAATGCTATTCAAAGATGTTTTTCATATCTTCTGCTTTTGTCTGCATAAATTGATTTTTAAATAGGTATCAGTGTCACTTCTACCCAGCCACAGTCAGTGATGCAAGCAAGAGGGCTTGACACAATAACATATTTAGTCCTTTTTGTTGAGCATTTTACTGATATTTAAAACCCAAACTGTGGCATKCCACCAACTTGCTATTGCTCTGTCACCCACAGCTTTCAAAAACTTGTGCTGCAAAAATCGAAGCTTCAAGGAGAAATCTGTGGSTCTCTATTTTTCAAAACCCTTCCATACCTCATTCCCTCTGGCTTATTGCCATTGAGGTGGGAGGCATGTTCAAACAGCTTTTATTCAGAGAATGACATATACCATGCCTTAGCCATATTACATCCGGTGGGCCAATTCAACCTTCAGAACATGTCAGACTCCTGTGTTGAAGGAAGTGTAAATCAGCACTGAGTTAACAACCTAATATTGCAGGATTTTTTTTCATATTTGTATTTCCTAGGATTGAGTAATGATGACTAGAAAATTGACATAAATTTCCTACAGATAGATTTACTTAAAGGACAGGAATTATTTCCCAGTAACATATAACAACACATAACATGCACATAATGCTAAATGGTAAATGGACTGAACTTATATATTGCTTCATCAAAGCGCTTTACACTTACAGACATTCACCCATGAAAACACACACACACACACACACACACACACACACACACACACACACACA
>NW_013952686.1:412749-413992 GCF_001266775.1 Austrofundulus limnaeus | reverse complement strand
GGCGGGTGAAGTGTCTTGCCCAAGGACACAACGACTGAAATGGCTGGATGGGGGATCGAATCGACGACCTTCCGATTCCGGGACGACTCCCCTAACCACTCCGCCACAGCCCCACCATAATAATAATTATCTAAACCACAATCAAGTAACTATGTTTGCTTCAAAATGCTGTAGATAACATTTTTGACTTTGCATCATAGCCTATTTAAACATCTTGAAATTGCCCTCTGTCTCTTTAAGAAACTTCTGCTGTTTCGGACACTCCCACTTCAGCATATCTTCACAGGACTGAGCTCCGGGGAGGGCTATGCATAAATAGGCAGTGCTTTATTTTATTTACCATTATTTAACCAGGCAAACCCCACTGAGATCACAGATCTCTTTTCCAAGGGCAGCCTGGGCCTGAAGGCAACTTATTTAACACCCACAGTGTTAATTTTAACACCAACAAAGTTTCTATATGTGTCCACCCTCGCTGGTGTTAAAATAACATTTGTGAAAGTGTTAAATTTTAACACTCATTTTTTTGTTAAGTTAACACCAACCAGTGTTTAATATTCAACAATTCTTGGWGTCACATTACCATAAAAACAGTTTTAGTGTTAAAATATAGTGTTAAAAGTAACAACAGCCAGTGTAAAATATTCAACAATATTGGGCGACATAATATTTCAACAGTGTTAAAATAATGTGTTAAAAGTATCACCAGTGTATTATTATTAACAAAGGAAATTGTGGTGTTAGAAAGGTTAACAGACACCACAAGGTGTCAATACACCATCAAATTGAGAGCATAAATTTAACAGAGTTAAAATCAAACTCTTTGTAGTGTTGCATKAACACTACTCAGTAGTCAGTAGAAACATAAAATGGAGTCACCCTTCACACACCAGGAAGTACCTCTCACTTATGGTGTCGATTTTTGGCCAATAACAAACAAAGTTAAACAACTTGATCAAACTGAACAAGAAAACTAACCAGAACAACTAATTTTTACTCTCATGAACTTCTTTAATGGTCACAAACATGCAAAAACACCATTTGTGCATGATTTCTCAGCAAGGAATGCTGGTCTGTCAGACATGAGGTGGAAGAGGGTGTGGCTTTTCAGAACACGTCTTTCAACACTGCATGGTGTTATAAAACAACACTGTTAAGTGTTATATAATACTGAGGAAATCAACACTGTGAATTAACACCAACACTGGGTGTGAGTGTACTCAGAAAGTGTTAAAATAACACT
>NW_013952686.1:406318-407598 GCF_001266775.1 Austrofundulus limnaeus | reverse complement strand
CACTAGGGGGTGTTAAATCAACACCCAAAAGTTTAACACTGAAATTTTAACACTCCTGTTTTTGCTGTACAAATTTTTGTGTTGTGGGGGAAACTGGAGTACCTGGAGTAAACCCACACAAGCACGAGGAGAACATGCAAACTCCACACAGAAAGACCCCAGGTCCAAATTGGGGATCAAACCAAGAACCTTCTGGCTTTGAGGCATCAGTGCTAACCACTGAGCCATCGTGCTGCCCAGCTCCACATGGTTACTACAGGAGATTCAAGGATTTCTCAAACATRCATGAACAAGTTAAAGCAACATATGGGTACATTTTTGATGATGTAATGATATTATAACATGATATAAAGCTCAAAAAATCTGATTTTATAACACCCCCCCCCCCTTTAAAAATACCACAAATACATATTTGTTCAGACTAATTGCCATAGATACGAGCCAGGCATTGTTTGTTGTCCATTGTAATTGTGTAAATCCTGCAAACACGCCTGGGTTTGCTTTTGGCTGAAAAGCAAAATTATTTTTACAGCTCTGACACAAACAATAGTCAATAGTCAATGGATCCTGTCCCAGATGATGAATAATATTAAGAAGCATTTGATACCAGAAACAGTTTACACAATGTATTCATCATGTTGTTCATATTTGAAATCTGTTCCAGGAGTCAAAACTAATAAATACAAATTGATGCACAGCTATTTGACGGTACAACTTGAATCAGTTTGTCAGTTGCAAACTTCTGTGCACCTGACATTTTTTCCCCACTGTTTCAGTAAGTAAACGTGCATGGTGGAGGTAAGAGAAGGAAAGAAAATTACAATTACAAAAACCCAAACAAAATGTGAAAAGCCTAAACTAACTCGCATTGTCTACAAATTAATGAAATTAGACTTAACAAAATATAGAAAATAACACTAGGCCCTTGGCTATGAGGCTCCAGTGCTCTGTGCCGACTGAGCTCAAAGTACACAATCCTCATGAGCAAGATTCCTCTTCAAGCTTTATATCAGGAGTTTTTCCTGCAGGAAATACCACCATTAATTGCTTTTCATTCACATTTACAAATTACAAATTTTCAAAACTCCACACAGTATTTACCAGTATCCCAATCTATGAACCAAAGCATGATATCATCAAATTGACTGGTTACATACATCTGTCTTTGGATCTCTTCTTAAACATACAACAAACACAAACACCTGTTTTTCATCAGTGGACAAAAGACAGTAGTGCTAAAGGCACGGATATAACAGACTCTGTTTTAACCAGTCGGAAAC
>NW_013952686.1:399663-401965 GCF_001266775.1 Austrofundulus limnaeus | reverse complement strand
CAATTATGCTGAGTCAGGCTTGATTTTTTGTAATCTTTTCCTGTTAAATCAATAAATCAAATCAAATCCAATCAAAATCAAATCACCCCTGGAAATGGAACATCCCACAATTGCCTTTCTATATAAGGCTTTGGAAGTCTTCTGCTCTGCCTTTAAAGCTGAGTACACATCGGACGCATTTTGAGCAGCCGAAGCAGCCAGTTTACATGCAAAGTCTATGGTGGACATGTGTCTAGGAGCAGCACGGCTCATTCAGCCCATTTAGAGCAGCGCACAAGGTAGCGTTACGTGCGGTTGAGCATTTTCCGTGCATGCGGTACGTCCAAAGCAGCCGACGCTTGTGTTCAAAAAATGTAACTTTTGCTACTCGATGCGCCGCAGCAACCAATCAGAGAGAAAATTTTTCCACATGACAGTTTCCTGAATGTTGCCCACTAACCCGAAACACACGGACAGGAGCTCTTAGCTAAAACTGACCATCTGCAGTTGGTGTTCTGGTATGAGATATCAGCACCTATGTGGGTCAGAGGCTTATTGAAACTGACCACAGTGTTAAACTGGGCTTGGACAAAAAAAAGTTTGTCAGCTTGCAGCTCCTGGAGTTTAACTCACCGAACAGACCCCCTCTAAATTATGTGGTGAATTAATTATTTGGTGAGGTCAAAGTTCACTTGCTCTTAGTAAACAAAGCAAAGCCATTTTCTTTATTTTATCTTTATTTCATCCGCCATTAAAGACAGACCGGAAAAAAAATGCTCCACTCTCTTCAGACGCATCTAGTCTCTGTCCCAGTCTGAACGTAGTGCGTCGATCCAACTTGAGGTGTCAGGCGTTTTTGCTGCTCAAAATGCCTTTGGTGTGAACCCAGTTTGACAGGGTTGTTTGAGAACCATACACAAAACCAACATCCAAATGGTAATCTTTTCTATTACAATCAATTAACCAACAGATAAAAAAGCATTTTAATAACAACTAAAGGTGACATAGATACTTTATTATGGTATAGTATTTAAATATATGCCTGAGAAACACATAATATTGGCCCTTTAAAGAAGCAGAGATGAAGATAACAGAAACCAAAGTACGTATATGAGAAACTGTTCACATTTCTCTCAATAAAACAAGTGCACGTAAAGCGGTGAAACATATGACAAAAAGGGTTTTAAGTAATTTTTGACAATAGTAGTCAGCTGACCTACTTAATTTTATTTTCTGGTACCAGTTTTAAAATAAACTAGAAGCACCCAGAGAGCGCAAATCTCCACCAAGCCAAGGCCGTATGTTTATGTGTGAGTGTGTTTGTTTGTTACCGCGGCCAAGGGCGAGATAATGTTTTCGGTCGCATATGTCTGTCTGTTGTTCTGTCGTTCTGTCTGTGGACAACATTACTCAAAAACTTGTGGACGTATTGTCATGACAATTTTACCACATATGGATACTGGGCCAAAGAGCACACCACTAAATTTTGGTGATGTTCCGGATCAGGAATTTATTTTCTTTTAACACTCTGACATCGGCAAAGCTGTGATGTTTTCACAGGGTGTGGGTTTCAAAGTGTCCAGCAGGTGGCAATGTAGTATTGGTGTACCCCTTTGTAACTCTATCACAAGATGGGGGAAATTGGTCTTGGCGGAAGTTTGCACTCTCCGACTGCTTCTAGTTTTGTATGTGATTTATTACATTTTTAGTCATGTAAAGTCAAGTGCTTTGAGTATTAGGGCCACACAACGAGATATTTTTTATTTTTTTTTAAATTACGAGAATAAAGTCATAATATTACAACATTGAAGTCGTATAAAAATGAAGTTATAATATTATGAGAATAAAGTTGTAATATTACAAGATTAAAGTCGTAATATTACGAGATTAAGGTCATAATATTACAAGTTTAAAATCATAATATTATGAGTTTAAAGTTATGATATTATGAGTTTGAAGTCATAATATTACGAGTTTAAAGTCATAATATTACAAGAATAAAATCATAATATTATGAGTTTAAAGTTATGATATTATGAGTTTGAAGTCATAATATTACGAGTTTAAAGTCATAATATTACAAGAATAAAATCATAATATTATGAGTTTAAAGTTATGATATTATGAGTTTGAAGTCATAATATTACGAGTTTAAAGTCATAATATTACAAGAATAAAATCATAATATTATGAGTTTAAAGTTATGATATTATGAGTTTGAAGTCATAATATTACGAGTTTAAAGTCATAATATTACAAGAATAAAATCATAATATTATGAGTTTAAAGTTATGATATTATGAGTTTGAAGTCATAATATTAC
>NW_013952686.1:393901-399458 GCF_001266775.1 Austrofundulus limnaeus | reverse complement strand
TGTGTGTGTGTGTGTGTGTGTGTGTGTGTGTGTGTGTGTGTGTGTGTGTGCAACTGAGCATATCTGAATCCTAAAGCATACAACACATACATTTTAGCTTCTCAAGGTGCCTACTGTTAACTTTATGAGGGTGATATGCAAGACTGTTAAATAAAGATAAATTCTAATTCAACCGGTACCTAAACAGTATCACTAACATTGCGTCCTACTTTGCATTTACAAATATCCACAGTAAATATTCTAATTGCAAAACTACTAACTATTCAGTTAAAGTTACAACTCATGCTACTAGTATTTCTATATTGCTCCATAATAATAATTTGTCAAAGTACTTTTTAAAACATAAAAATCTATATTTCAGCAGCACAGAACTATTGCTGCCTGAAAGCTTTTGCTTACTTCTCTTAAGAGTGCACTGATTTCTTAGCATTAGAAGTGCCGTCTGGCTAGGAGCAAATATATGTCATCTCAGATCTTAAAAACTATGAAGGACTGAGTTATTTAAATAACTTTTGTGGCAGCAATGCGTTGGCTAAACACATTAATAGAAGCTGACAGAAAACCAAATGTATGAGGGGGATCCAGCAGCCTGTTTTTGACATCTATACAACATCAAACCACCTACACATTCACTTCTTGGTGCATCACACTGACAGCTTCCTGTTGCTGACAATCATTTTTATCAAGTCATATCCATATTCAGTTCTGATTATGAAACCAAAGATGATGGATTATAAATTCAGTCTATGGTTTTAGGGTAAAAAAAGAACGTCATTGTGGAGGTTTTGATCATTTTTTAAAAGTAAGACACAAAACATCTTGCTGACAGCTGTATTACAAAAAAATATATATAAAAAAGAAAAAACTTGCTCTAAATGAAATCTGCATTTGGCCAGTTTAAGATTTAAAATTTAATTCAAGCAGCACTAATAGGTTGTGGTTAGCATGGACCTTCTGGTCAGTGAGAGGGAAAAAAAGATCATAACTGGTTTGCATGTTCTACTGCACAGAAATAATCAGATTTATCCAAGTGATGGACTATGCTAAACAGTTGTGTCACACAGGTATAGTAGGTATAGTATGTTGGTTGGATGTTGAATGCATAGGCTACTTTTATGCTGCTGACTGATAGAGGGAATAAAGTAAAACTTGGATCTGCATATTCAAAACAAAAAAAACATGAAATATATCTTATATCAGAACCTATTTATTAGGTATATGGACAGATTGTTGTCCAATCTGACATTTTATGAGTCTACAAACACATTTTTGTCTTACCTGTTTCAGAATCTGTGCAGCCATGTGGTGACTACAATCAAAGATGATGCGAAACTCCCGACTTCTCTTCATTTCTTTCAGAAGAGGTCTTGTATCCTGCGTGTCAAGAGGAAGCTGGCGAATCTTTAATCGTATGTTGTATCTTGATGGGGCCATTATCAGCTCCTGCAGCCTTATTAGACCTTGTAAGAAACAGTAAAAAAAAAAACAAAGACAAAGTCATACGCATCTAAAATGTTTGTAGATTAGAGGTAGCTTCATTGTGCAAAGCAAAGTATGGTCCATTCACCTGTGCTGTCATCATATACAACAGTGGCTGTTTTCCATTTGAGAAACTGTACAAGGTCCAAAATAGCATAGCTTAACGAAGAATAATCCGGGTATAAATTGGCATAAAAGGTGTCCCTGTTGTCCATGGGGTGATGTTTCCACCGCACCTGGATGTGCGGCACTTCAAGTGCATTGCAGATGGACTGCACAGCATTTGATGAGGAGCTATGTGAAGGCCCAAATATTGCAACCACACCTAAAGACAGCTGGTCACAAGCTAAAGAAGAGTAAGAGACAAGAATTCATATGGTCTACATGAGTACAGACTGTAAAAAATAAATACAAATACAAGATGATTAGATTTAAACAYTGACCCCTAATTTACACTAGATGCGGTTCCGCTCCGGTCCTGTCTGATCTCTGCAGCAAATAGAAACCATTATAATCAATAAGAGTATTTACACTAACTCTGCATGGCGGCGCAGGATGACGGTGAGCAGATGGCGATCTGATAAAATTAGATTTGATCCTAATTTTGCCGGATGCCGGAGCTGTGCCGGAGTCAAACTTCAAAGACCACGTTGGACCAACAGGAAAAAAAATCAAGCACAACATCCGTATTTTCAAAAATAATTCACCAAAGGTGGACAAATTTTGTTGAAAGCCCAGCTACATTAATAAATATGTGGGTATATTCATACACAAATGCTGTCAAAATATATCACTCTGTTTGGGAAGCAGATGGCAACGTGTAGCATGCAGAATATGCATACACACATAATACGTGTGGATTTTATTTTGAAATCAGAAGTTTTAAAATTGTGACAGTGATACAGTTTCAACTTTGGAGTCCGTCTTCCACAGAATGAATTATTTTGCTCTGACCTCTACATGTATCACCGGATTTATCGTGTGACCTCACATTTTCTGCACACGCTTTTCGGACCTCCTCTGTACTTCGCACTGGAGCGGACCAGATACTGTATGAACTGGGGTGCAAATGAACGGCGGCGACCAGTGCAGCGCAGCGGAGAGGAACCACATGTAGTGTAAATTAGGGGGTTAGGTTCCACGATTAACTCAGACRTATCAGAACACAGTGAGAGGACAAATGTTTGAATAAACACAAAGTCGCTCACCTTTTCTTGATGCTTCAAAGCTGTCATAGATATTAATCCTCTGTATGTCATATGTTAATGTTGTGTTGGGCAACAAAGTCCTGTTTCTGTTAATATTGTTCACAGCAAATTTAAAGGCAAGCTCCTCAGCACTGACGAGTGAAACAGGTCCATCTGTTTGTTCAAAAATCCCACCTAAAACACAAAAACAAACAAAAAAAATAARTATGGAGCAATGAGATTTGGTATCAAATATGAGGCAAGCTAAATGAGACACACAAGTATACTTTTTGATAACTAAGCAGACAAAAACTGGTATGACGCATGTGCGCTCCGGAGTAGCAATAAAAGCAGCAGCGAACGTTACACAAAATATAAAATTTACTCAGCAAACATGCTTTTCATTTTCAGGGAAGACTGAAAAAAATATATCAGCTTTGAAGTCTGAAACCATAATGGATTTAAGACATGAGTGCGTGTTTATGCTTGTGTGTCTGCTCCATCAGGACAGGATATCTTAGGCTCTTGTCTCTCCATTAAGATATCCTTTCATTTCACCAGAATACCACGTCAGTAGAGCAGATAACTGGACTTGGGCTCCGTTTTTTTTTTTTTTTTTTTTTTACATATGATTCAAAGGAAAGTAGTCTTTCATTTTTCAGATGGCATGAAGCACTGCTCAAAATGTACAAAACATTTCTATACAAACATCAAAGGAAAGTATTTCTTCAGATGGTGGTGTGTCAGACCATCAGTTAGCACTTCATCTTGAAGTGCAGCGAGGAAAAAAAATCTTGCTTTCCTTCAATTTTTTTGTAAGATTTTTCTTCTGACTGGATCTCCAGATTAAGTAAAACAATCCAGAATACTGATGAAATGATACAGTATTTGGGTCACTTTCACATAAAAACCATTTGTTTAATTCAAAGCTAAAACTACAAAATATCACCATGTGCCATCTTTTTGATTTCTACAATGTTAAAGATATATTTTTACAATGTTAGCATAACCTTGATTACGTTATCTGAGTTAATAAACCTGTAGTGATATCCTTTTATATATTTATTTATAAATTATCCTTAAAGTGGAAATACACCTAAAACTGTAAACGAGTGCCAATAAGTACAAGGCACACACTCAAAGTCATTGAAATTTACTTTAAAACTAATAGAGCATACTTCAAAGAAAACGTCTGCTCAGTTTAACACTAAAATAGTCAGAGAACCACAATTGATGTGTAATTGGTAAGATAACAAAMGTAACATTTACTGTCAAATGTAAGACAGCAAAGTCCCCCTGTGGCTCGGCAACAGACTCTAAGAAGACAGTTTAGACAGCTTCTTAAAAGACGCTTGCAGGAACATCAGTTTACAGAGAGACTTGCTCCTCAACCTCCACTCTCATCATATTATCCATTCCTGCAACAAAGCAAAATGTCTCTGCCATCTTCTGTCACAAAACAGAAAAAAAGTAATAATAATCACTTTCATCAAAAGTTAGAAATGTCTGTATTTAAAGTTAAGTTTTATCCATCAATTCAGAGACAACCTTAAAACAACCTTCATTTTAAAGTTTCAGACCAAACACATAAAAACTAATTCTTCTGCCTGGTAACAATGTTTTAGTTGATAATAATTTACAGAAGCTGTGAATATCTTTTTGGAAATGGATTTTTTGACAAATCAGGACCGGATTTGGTCTTATATAAAACTAAATCCGTTCTTCGCTAGAATAAAGTACCAGTGACCTCACGCTGACAAAGTCATTTTCCATTAAGGCTGGTAGCTAAGTAAAATTTGATGTGTAAAACAGTCCCATTAACAAGGCTATTACAGGCATTATCTTGCTGGTATCTCTCATGGATACAGTATGTCACCAAATGAATGATTATGCCCACTTTGTTGGCAAACAGTGAAACCAGCAATAAAGTCATCAGTACAGTCAAATTACCTAAAATTTGGTGGGGTCTKGCAGCACACCTCAAGTGCTACAAGACCTTTGTTTAAAACTGTTGTCTTTGTCTGTTGAAGTTGTACATCTGAAGAAAWACTGAACAGATTTTAATGAAACACTCAGAAAGTTATCACTGGGTATACATCTACCATTGATTAGGGCCTAGCAGTGTCTTGCCTGCAGACACTCCTGCACTTTGCAGGTGCCAAGGAAGTGAACCCCAATCTTCACCCTGGAAGATGACCACATCCTCACTGGGCTAAAGCTAATCCCTTTAAAGGAGGAGTATTATGCAAAATCATTTTTTTAGCTTTATTTCATGATATAATATCATTCCCTCATCCAAAACACACCCAGAGTGTTGTTTTGGCTCATTCACATGTTGGAGAAATCCTATGGTAGCCATGTGGAACTGCATAAACACTTGCTGGTCCCAAGCTCCTCCCTGGAGCTCAGTCCCCAGCCGAGCTCCCACCGCACAGAGCACACCCCCCCTCCCCCACACAGCGCCACCAGACCTGGTTGAACTGCATGTCTGTTGAGCTTGTAATTCAAACTACTTCTCAGTCCAGTCCCTTCTGGTTAAAACCATGCCGTCATCAAGGAATTGTAATTTTGGATGCCAAGAAGACTGACATCTTACAACGCTCCTACTAAATGTTGTAAATGGCGTAACGCACTGCTATGAAGACATGCTGAAGTGGGAGTGTCAGAAATGTTCTTAAAGAAACAGAGGACAATTTCAAGGCATTTAGATGTGATGCAAAGTCCTATTTATTTTTGATATACAGCATTTTCATTATTAACTGAAGGTAACATAAGCTGCGTTTCGACTGCAAATGTGTGCAAAACATTGTCGATATTCTGTTAATGTAGAAAAAAAACAGTTTCGCAACTGCGGTGTTTCCATTAAAAGGAATCCCCGATTAGTTGTAACA
>NW_013952686.1:390096-393507 GCF_001266775.1 Austrofundulus limnaeus | reverse complement strand
TGTGTGTGTGTGTGTGTGTGTGTGTGTGCGTGTGTGTGTGTGTGTGTGTATAAATATATACATTTGCAGAACCATAACACAGAACAGTTAGTCACAGGATAAAGCTTTGTGCTATTTTATCGTTCATCTGAGAGGGTGCTGTTGCAATACTGTGTTTTGTCATGGTGTTGGTTATTAACAGCAAGCTCTCTCTGCTGTTCAAGAAAACAATAAACTCTTCAAGGGAATTTCTTTACTGTAATGTCAGATGATGTTCCTTATCAAATGATACTTCTGATATTCAAGATAGTGATAATTGGTAGATAATTARTTATTAGYGGTCCTGCATTTTAATTTTAAAAAGCGCACATCCGCTTMTGAATTATAAAAATTAGTAAGACCGCTAAATYGCAAATGACATATTTAGATCCGCAATTAGCGGATTTGCRCTTTAGCGGATTGGTGCCCACCACTGCGAAATTCTAACTTGCGCATTTTCATGGTCAATGGAAACACAGCTACAGTTACTTGATTGCAATATAGAACTGAACTATGTGTSTGGGCAATGCACACTACCCCCCTTTAAGCAGACAAACATGTTTTAAAATGTGTTTGAATAGAGTGTGATGTTTTAGCCATTTTTTGTAGAAAAATAAAGTAAATTCACATCATTTCTGTGTTTTAGTTGTGTGCTTTGTGCTGGATATTGTTCTTCCATGGCCTGTCACACAAATGCTGCCTGTCAGCCTGGTATTATTTCACTAATCCTAGAAAATACCTGGTTGCAGAGAGCTAAGCTCGGAAATAGTGGCAGTGACCTGCTGATGCCCCTGAACGGATCCCCAGTGCCTGGATCATGGAATCATACACCTCTGTTGCTGTGGGGGAAAGTAGCAAATCAGGAAGCCGAGCTCATCTTACTATTTATGACTCAAAGCCTTCCTGGATCGCGACGGGACGTGATGCATAAACCTGCCCGGTGGAATGCGTCACATTAAAATAAATGAATCCTTCCATTTCATGGGGAAATCTCATTAGAGTACATTAAGTAATTGCTGGAGTATATAGTAATTTGACTGTTAAGAGGATAAAATGTGCATTGCTTAGAAGCACTCTAAAAAATTTAATAAACACAGTGAAACTGGCTCCTTGGGAGGAAAATCCTGCAGATAATTTGCTTTCCTTTTCCCCTTTTCTTAAGAAATCTGCCATAAGCACAATAGCAAGGCTTAATGCGCAAGACCTCCTGCAACTCCATCAACTAACGGACAAGCTGTTCCTTTTAGTATCATAGAAAATTTGCTCTAATGATGCAGAGGCTGGATGTTTACAAGTTCCCRTTTAAACAGCTATGCCGAGTGTTCGTTATTGCAGTGGGCGTGCACAAATTGAGACGCATAAATTTCAGATTTCTTCTTGTGAATCACAGTCAAAATGCCTCAAATTAGCATGTCTCTAATAGACAAGAGCACAAAAGCTTTTAATTAGTCTCTGAGGTCCTACACAATATATAAATCAGCCACTAATTACAGCTGTTTCCATAATTTGTCCTTTGAGGACATCAGCTGCATTGAAAAGCCACAGACTGGCATATGTGTCGAGCAGATTGTTTAAAGTTTTGACTGCAAAACATAGATGAAAGAAACTTAGTAACATGTCAGCAGCTTCAAAGCAGCCGCATGAAGCCGTGCCACTACAAAGTATGGCAGAAAACAAAAGTAAACAGGAGTAACGTCAGACGATCACTTCTGCGTTTAATCTGTGACACTGAAAAGTGTCGCCTAATGTCTYGCTTAATTAACTCATTTAAACAGCCAGGGCAATCTTCTGTTCCCATTAAAGTTTATGTTATCATAATGGCTGGTGACAAAAAATGTGTACACATTTACATTAACCTCATCAACTTTACAGAGTGATTTACTTAAACAAAATACATAAAAAAGATGAAACAACAGGTAAATTGGCAAGCAGAGAAACATAAAAGAAACATTTATTTACAATATGTATAACCATATGAGGGAGGCATCCAATATTAATAAAAAAATTAACATTTACGTCTGAAGCAGTTCAAACAAAATTAGTGACTAAAGCTTGGCTTTTAACTTGATAAAATGTTATTATTTAAGGGAATAAATTATACATTAAAACATTTGGCCTGCATGAAATGAAAGCCTCTGGAACGCTGTGATATGAATAAAAATGAAGCAGAATTTTAAACTTAAACAGAACCTGAGGGTGCAGAGAGATCTGCGAGGCCTAAAGGAACTGACGGAGACATGCTGTGTGGAGTCAGAATCAGAGGTTTCACATTTGAGCTCTGCATGCCCCTGCAAAAATATATGTAGCAGCATGAAAGCCCCACATGTTAGGAACCCGCAAACAACATGGGCGTACGCTCAAGCGTTAACCCTCCCTCTGTGGTTATGTTGTGGCGCACCCGTAAGCCAGCTTACTTGGTTTAGTTGGAATCATGCGAGTGCCACTGAAAGAATATCGACAGTGTTTATGAACTGCATGAGTGCAATCCTTAATAGCAGAAAAAAAAACATTTTGCACAAATCAAGAGACTATAAAAAGAGTGATAACAGTAGTTTCAGAACAAAGTTAACCTGATTAAATAAAGTTATTAATGCTTGTAATTTTGTTTTGTCAACTATGAGCATTATTCCAATTCTAGAATTTAATCTCACTTAATTACATAATTCATTTATTTATCCTTTTTTTCACACACATTTTTATTTTCAGGTTGCAGGGAGATGGTCTGTATCTCCAGAGGCCATTGTGCAGGAGGAGGGGGATACACTGGACAGTCCATCATGAGGTCGAACAGTGACAAACAGCCACTCACAATCTTTCCCTTGTGTCTGGAGAATTTAGATTAATAAAATAAAAGCATGTATAATATAATATAATATAATATTGCATTCATGAGTGTGACTGTACTTGACTCCAAAAATAATACCCCAAAAACCTTCAGATTAAAATCCATTTACTTGAGCATTTAGAGAGCTTTCACTTTTGAGTGAAGTATTCCCAGCATGTTTCCACTTTAAACAGCACAGTTTTATTCTTTTTTTTATTCCTCCTTTATTCCTCCGCATAATATAAAATCAAAATAAATGCAGTAGCCACAATTTTAAAGGCAAGGTCATTTTTGCTATCTGCTCTTTTTTTTTATCTGAGCTGAAAACTGCAATAGCATTGCCCTTGTCCAACATGAAATTTGTGCCGAGGAGAGGCAAGATCAATGACCTTTCATGTTATTTTCTTGCCAGCAAGAACCTGGCCATACTGTATCTGCAGCTACTACCAGCTATTTTTAGATGAGACTTATTATTTGGGGTAAATCACAAAGAATTCATTGTAAATAAAAATTGTTTTCAAGGAAAGTCAAAAAGCAGAACTAAAGAACTATATATATATATATATATA
>NW_013952686.1:388454-389921 GCF_001266775.1 Austrofundulus limnaeus | reverse complement strand
TAGTAGTAGTAGTAGTAGTAGTAGTAGTAGTAGTAGTAGTAGTAGTAGTAGTAGTAGTAGTAGTAGTAGTAGTAGTAGTAGTAGTAGTATTATCATCATTTTATGAGTACTAGAGATGTATATTTTAAGGAAATAGACAATCTTTGAGTTGTTTTGTAACTATCTCATTGACTTTAGATAAAAATGAGACAAACTTGTTTAAGATGTTTATCACTCAACTTTAAGCTGTTACAGATTATGTATCACGATTTTCATAGAACGAGTTCAGCAGAACAAAAATAAAATTGCCGCATGCAAACAGATAAATGATAGAATACATATACTTCATGTTTTTATTTATTTACTGTAGGATTTATTGGGCTTGTTAGAACAAATTTCTTGCAGCCAGACAAACCAATTCAGAAGGCCAAACAATAAAAACCTGCTCATTATGCTCTTGGATACATGTGTGCTCGCCCACTGCATTTCTGAGTGTTGCTCTTTTGTACTTTCTCTCCACTGGTGGGATTACCAATCTCCCCATGAATAGCTTCCTGTCTCCCTGGATGTGCAACTGCACAATGATGGCAGCAAACAATGACCGCCACAAAGCACATACACAAATCACTATGAACATTTGGAAACGCAGCCAATTTCAGAAAGAATATGTTCCTTGGTAATTATGGGTAACAACACAACACTGGGGACCAAGTGGTATACAATACTGAGGCCAGTAGTGGAGCTAGCCAAAGCTGCGTTTTGCACCGCACAAAGCAAAATCAGGCCAGGAATCTGTTTCATTTAATCAATGATGAGCATCATGAGAGGAAATTAAGGTTGCTGGTTAATTAATGGTGTCTGGCAGTGTGTTGGCTCATTAGTTAGCAAAGTCACCTCAAGACAGTTCAGAATTTGATCTTTGTAGTGGTATGTCTGCACATTATCTCCTCCCACCAGGTTCTGCTTTATGCTTGGCATCAAAAACATACATATATTAGGCGAATTTCAGATTCCCAATAGCTTTTAGGTCTACTAGGGCCTTTTTCATGGCTTTTTTGCTAAAGCCTCCAGTTCCTCAGCAATCTGTCGCAACAACAGGCTCTTGTGGAGTAGAGATTAATGGGTGAATTAGTCCACAGAAGAGTGCATTGATTTACAGTCGAAACAAATTAATGTTTAAACTTAGCTTAAAAAAACGGGGGAAAAAATGGGAAACATGCAGATGTTTTGCATCTTGAATTATGTCTGTTCTGGTGTAAATACTGTATTGTGGTTATTGTAGTTTTGTGTTACCTTGCTACTATTATTTAAAGTATTAATTTAGTAGAAATTCTATCATTGAAACATCACATCATATTAAAAAATGAAAACATTTGGTTTGATGCTGTAAATTGGACCCATTTAAGGAAAATACATTAAAGAAGGGTTTTCTCTGCCTCCTACTGTGCTAAAGTGTTAGGCAAAATATATGTATACACAATATATATA
>NW_013952686.1:382121-386818 GCF_001266775.1 Austrofundulus limnaeus | reverse complement strand
CGTTTACAGTGATTAAATAATCTCTTCAAACTCTTCTTACATTCTTGGTTTTGGTGCGTGTCACTCCCAAAAACAGCAGCTTGTTCAAGGTGAGTTAAATCTGCTCAAGAGCGACCAGAAACAGAWTCTTGTCCAACACGTTGTAACGTTACTTAAACAAAAATGACAACAAACCCACCATACTGAAGTAGCAGTTTTAGGAGCCAGGCTGCACTGCTCTGGGAAATGATAAACATCTGGCTCTAACTCCATCAAGCAGCTGATAGGTTTAGATTAACTTTAATTTTTGTCAAAACATTTTAATTTTTGCGGCATTAGGAGTAAATGAATAGGTGATTTTTCATCGTCATAAAAACTGACTACATATTATTTTTTTTAGCTGTACTGTAAAGAATATTAGATTACTTAATGGGTCTTTATCACAAGCTTTTTAGGGTTATGGAAAATGAAGACTATTGGAATATCTGTACATATGTTACACATACAGTATATAGTTGTCCTGAATTTTTGCTTTTTTTCAGTATATTTATGTAGATTTATAATGTACTGCTTCACAGCTGCAAAATATACGATTTGCATATGTATATTACAGATTTCTTGAGCAGTGTCTTTGGCTACCCTGTTATAAAACAATTAAAGGCTAAATGGAGCAATTTTGAAAAAAAAAACAACTAATAAAATTAAAATTAGAACTATTATTTTTTCCAGCATGCTGCTTTATTCAGCAATAATGAGGCTGACTGATGTTAAAATAYAAATAGGGCGATATGTATCTAATATTGGCAACAATGAGGGCACTATATGGAAACACAATTTTATCTAAGTAAAAAGCAGGCATCCAAAAAATGTCTTTAATACTTTTATTCTTAGTGTGACAGATTCACATTCTTTCTCCTTTTAGTATTCTGCAGCTAAAGCTCTCTTTGCGACATGTCTCCCTCACACAGTTTCTCTGCTAAGCCAACTTGCATTAGAGCTTCTATTTGTCATTCAGACTGATTCACTCAGCCTCCATTGTTGTCCTAATGATGTATTTAACTTACTATTGTAACACCCAGTAACAAATAATTGTTTCCTYCTAATCCCTCAGTACAATCTGTTATGTAGAATGACTGTTTATACTCCTTACTTTGACAGGCAATACACACAGCAAAATGTATGTTTACTGCACAGAAAACACCACCTTTCAGATTAGAAATTCACTTTCAATTTATTTTTATATAGGATCCATTGCAATTGTTAGAATTAAGTAAGCAATGTGACAGAAATGGGGACAGCGGGGGTCAAAAAAGTTCWCAAATTTATAACTTAATCATACTAGATATTTTGAAAATGGATATTAGAAAGGTTGTAAAAATAYGTTTTCTCAGCCTAATTTTATTTCATTCAGATTTAATCTGGGATTCCAGACTTTGAGTACATAATTAGAAAGACTGCTTTAATTACTTCTTGAGGCACCTCCGACTGTCCAGATTAAATTTCATCCAGCTCCATAACAGCTCAAAGCCATTCTTATTTATTTGATATGATTAGTAGTACTCATGCAGCCCTATAATGTTGTGATATCTCCACTGTCATTGGACTGTCAGGTAACAACACAATTGTAAAATCTAATTTTATGCTCAAGTGGTTTCGCTTCTGCAATTTATCGCAGCTATCGCTCACCTTCTCCTCTGCTTGCTCCTGCAAACTTTTCTCTTACTCGCTCTTCCTCTCCTGTCTTCACTCTCTCTTCCATGCTTAGTGAGGTATTTTGATCTTATTATCATTCCCAAACATTCACAGAGGATAATCTGTCAGGGTGGGAGCCTATGCTCCGCACCGTACAGGGCACTSTGGTTGTGATTAGGGGGTGCTGAGGCGTGCTTGCAATGAAAATACCTGTTTCTTTCTCTCAAACTAGAAGTAATGGGATGTCCTTCTCCCAACATGCTTTAAAAACTTGACCGTGTCAATTAGATCCTTTTAGTAAGGTGAATCTGCTTTRCACTGTATGAGGACAATCACAGGGCAACCCAGTGAGAACATGGAATCGATTAGCAGCAGAGCTGTGCCGCCCTCTAACAAACCACTAATCTCTTTCCAGAAAGCTTAAAACCTCCATTAGACAATACTGTTTCACAATGCATGATACAAACAACCTCCTCCCAGTTATGTAGCCCATTGTTATCATGGAGATAAAACTCCGTCCTCGCCAAATCCTCATCTCAGCGCCAGTTCAATCAAAGGCGCTGCCAAAAAAACAGAGGATGAGACAATGGTGGCTAAAGCCAAATGGACGGCGGCTCTGAGATCCGCCAAGCTACCCGTGTCCATCACCATCCCTGCGCCATCCATTTTCTCACCTGCAGCCACCTTTCTTTGTTCACATATGGTGGCAGAAATATGCAGACCTGCAGCCTTGGCACTTTGTCACAGCAGGACTCAAAGCTGGCCAACAGCACAAAAAAAAAAAGCCCCACAGTGTGCATAAAATAAAAGCTTTGGACTGAGCAATGTGTGTATGTGTGCATGTGTGTTTATGTGAGTGTGTTCAGAAACAAGCTTACACAAAGACAAATGAACACAGTTATAGTGTCTTGTCAACATTTAGGCAATTGGATCATGATCCAAACTAGTTAACTCACTGGCTAGCCGCTCTTCCTTTTCGTAAAATTACAGTTCATGTACATAGTGCTTCACTTGCTATATTTAAAATCGGGTGCAATGCATCAAATGTTCTTATGTTTATGTTTTAACTGCACACTGTCCCGACTAAATAAATAAATTCATTCAAAAAGAAATGACTACAAACGTATATGGAGGTTTAAGTTTTATCTGCAACAATATTCTTAGTATTCCTTTAAAGTGTGAACACTGTAAAACAACATGATGTCCCAGTGATTTTGAAACCACCAAAACCCTTACAACAAAGTCGAAATAAGTTTTGGTGGTTCCAAAACCAATGACACACTTCAAAGATCCAGTCTCTCTGGCACAAACAGAGCAATGCTTTGTAGTTTYCACTCATCTACAGGCCAGTTGTCACTCTTTTAGGGATGAAGATGGTKTCATCCTTGATAGAGAGGAACACYGGTTTGAGAGAGAGTAAAGGAAGTCATTTTTGTGAAAAGAAACCGTTGAACAGGAGGGGAGGCCTCTGGCTCCAATACATATTTAATTGCTAAATTATAAAATCCAAGTACTTGCACCTCCCTCTTTTGGGTAAATTTAAATTGATTGGTCACACAGTATGTTTTAAATAATCATTTAAAGGGGACACTTACAGTCAAATAAGTTACATTAATCTTGTTACAGTGTAATGAGTTAATAGTGCAACAATGAAATAGGGTTAGACTACTTTTATAGATGAGGTGTATCACATTGTTTTAAAGTTTGCATAACTGAGACATTTTCCCCCAAATATTCAGCAAACAGCTGCATGTTTGCATTCAGATTTATAAGGGAAGCATATGTGTACCGTACTTTTAAACTTTCAAAACCACACATTTAAATCTTCAGACAAGCAGTCATATGAAAACTTCATATAAAGTCCTCAGAAGACAGCCGAGTTTTAAAAGACTGTGAGCCTATAAACATATAGCTCCATTCATTTCCAGTGCATGGCCTCTTTAAAAAAATGATTTACTTAAGTGCACATGTAAGTGGGTTCTACATTCCTGCCAAGCAAAACTGAGTGATTTTTGTTGAGCATTTCTGCGCAGAGTAAAGCCATATACAGTACAGATAGAAGATGAGTGAAATAAAGGAAAACCACAGGTTCCTTTATCAATTCAACGAGACCGCTACTTCAGCACAGCAGGGATAACACTGCAGGCTTTAGCCAGTAGAAACACATGGTTGTTTAAAATAAAAAAAGGAGAGCTAATTCACTTTCATGACAGTGTGTTGTGACAATGCATCAGTGAAGAACATGCAAGCATAGATTATTGATTCTGCAGATCACTCATTTTTATTTTACCTGAATCACGATGAAGCCCTCCTCATAGCCCAACATGTTCAATTATTACAGCAGGGTAGAGGGATGTCCCAAAACTTTTTTGTGTGATTTAATCTGTTTTAATTATCATGATGACTAAAAAATTAAACAAAAAGCCTTCAGGGCCATATGAAATGTGAAGAAATGTGTTGTAACCTTTATCAGAAAATATTGGAACAAGTTATAAAATGTGTTGTTATTATTTTGCACAAACTTTTCTGCGAATGTCACCACCCCAAGCAAACTCACATTTGGCAATTGGTTTACTCTGGATGCCTTTCTTGACACATTCTGGGCTCCAAACTGTAGCCTCAAGATTTGCAATATGGCAGAACTGACCACCAAGGTAGTGAAGCCAATAATTAAACAATTTCATATTTTGAAAAACAAACAAAAAAACAATAAATAAAATAAATTAATTAATTAATTTTCTGAAAATCCAGTTAACACTGGATACTAAAATCTTTTGTAATATTTAAAACATGGTTGGCACAGAGGCCCTGAAACCTAACTATAAAGCACTTAAAGTAGACATATCATGCTTTTAAACCTTTCTTTTTCACATTTAAACCAATAAGAAAATAAAAATTAACAGCAACAAGATAGACTATATTAAACTTTTTCTGCACTCCTAAAAACTCCAAGTACACAAGAACATGCATTTAATGGCTAAAAAAGTAGATTAGGCACATCAAGTTTTTACTATACTTCTTTACAT
>NW_013952686.1:380063-380961 GCF_001266775.1 Austrofundulus limnaeus | reverse complement strand
GCACTACTCTATCCACAAATTTAGAAAATCTATCTGTCGGTCCATCCATCCATCCATCCATCCATCCATCCATCCATCCATCCATCCATCCATCCATCTATCCATCCATCCATCCATGCATCCATCCATCCATCCATCTATCCATCCATCCATCCATTCATACATTCATTATCTTTTACCTGCTTCTTCCTTTCAGGATCACAGGGGTCACTGGTGCCTGTGTCCAGCAGTCACTGTGTGAGGGGTGGGGTACACCTTTGACAAGTCCATCACAGGTCCAATTGAGACAAATGAGACAAACAACCCTTCACGTTCTTACTCACACCTAGGGACAATTTAGAACTTTCATTTAGTCTAACAGTCATGTTTTTAGGGAGGAAACCAGAGTGCCCACAGATGTCCAAAGAAAATAAGCAAACTCTCCCTAGATCTGGCAACCTTCTTGTTGGGAGGCAAAAGCCCTAGCAACTAAGCGACYGTGCCGCCTGCTTTAGAAAATCCCATTCATTTTTTTGGAACAAGTCCCATTGGACAATGTGCTATGACTTTTTTTTTTTGTTGTTGTTGTTCGTGGGGGACACAGTGGAAACATGGTTAGAGCTGTTGCCTCTCAGCATAAAGTTGGCAGTATCACCTCCTGCCCTGTGTGAGTTTTCTCCACWTAGTACAAGCATGTGAATTATATTAGTAATGGAAATTTGTTAGTCTTGTTTCTTTGCAGCCCTGTCATGGAATTGTGACCTGTCCAGGGCGTCCCCCACTTGAAAACAAAAACCAGAAGGATGGACTTTAGTTAAAATGTGTTTTTTAACTTGTCATACTTTTTATACATAAAACACTGTAAACACCTGAAAATCCCAACTACTATTACAGCTTATGAGATTATATATCTATATAT
>NW_013952686.1:368887-378805 GCF_001266775.1 Austrofundulus limnaeus | reverse complement strand
CCCTTCATGAATGCATGTTTTTACTGCACTGACAACAGTTTACGATCAAATACGTAATTTAGTAAAACAGCAAATGAAAAAAATCAAACTTCATCAAAGTCCCAGATATTTAAGTTTTCATGATTTTTATTTACTGATTTTTTAATCATTCCTTTTTCAACTATTTGGTGTTAAAAACGTATCAGTCCTAAGCCTCAGGCATGTCACTATTGTTCTGGAGTTGATAACACAAAACAAAAGTGATAAGGATATAGATATGTGCGAAAAACTTCAACGATCATTTTGCGTCCTGAATGAAACCATTTATATTTTGTATAAAGAACACAATGCACAAAGCTCTTTTTTTTTCTTTTTCCAACATGGCATGCCTATTGTAGGTTTATAATAAAAGCTGCCTGTTTTATCTCAAAGCTCAAGCATTATTCCTCAGCACTTTGCACCATCTTTTCAAAGCCGATTAGAGCCCGAAGAAGGAGACCAGCTCATCCTTGCAAAGGCTGGATATTTACATTCCAGTGCCATGTGTGGTGAATTTTAATTTGACCACTGAATTTTAACACAACGCATTCCTAGCAGTTCCACACACGAGTGCTTAATGGCTTTGTTAACCTCCTGGAGGACTTTCCTCATTACGCGATCTGGTCAGCTCAGACAGGTGCACCGACCCTCGCCACTGATCTTTATTTTGTAGTGCCAAGTTTCCTCGTACCAGCCAATAGCAACAAAGTATAAAATAAATAATAAATAAATAAACTTTGTGAGTCAAAAATCCAAACTACTAAAACAAAAGTTACTAAGCAGCAAATAGGAATAATTCTAATTAGATGGTTGCCCTTGACAAAAATGTACACCCTTAAGCTAAACGTCTAAATTATTCTTGTATTGCCTTCCTAAGTATTTTGGAAACTGTCCAAGAACACCATTAGACTATTTTAAACAAACCCATTAAGTATGGGTTTCATAGCAAAGGCACTGATACAATCTTGAGGCAGTTCAGAGAAAAAAAAAACATGAGTTTAACTTTTATATTATTTTGGAGTTTGTCCAAAATTAAAACTACAAAGACAAATCTTAAGCCAAAGTGCCAGTARAAGTATGTGAAAACAGTCCATATGTTACATCATAAAGCTAACACAAAACGACCATGCTTTACAGTAACGTCAAAAGCCATACAACTACCATTCATTTGGAAAAGTGCACTAAACATTATAACAAATTAAATTAAACCAGTAGCACATAAAAATATTAATCTTAAGTACAAATAACCTAGACAATCAAGACAACAATGAAGGCATGCTGGGTGGATTTATCTAATATTTTTTATCAGTTAAAATTTATGTCACTTGTTTATCTGACAGATTATTTCAGATGTCTGATCACACCACAATTTAGTCTGAAGATCATTGAAATAAAAACTGCAGACTATAACAATATTTTAAATTACTTAATCCTGAAGTCTTTGACAATGTCTTAGCTTGTTTTATTTTTTTTTGTTTGTTTGTTTGTTTGTTTTGTTTTGGGGTTTTTTGTAATAAAAACAAATTCTTTAGGACATCCAGATACTGTGCTATATTTGAACATGACTTGGAAAAAAGTCTGAAAGGCATCCTAACAGCAACGTCTGCTTGCCAACACCTCAAGAGCATGGTAACTTGTCTTTTCTTCACCTCACTTCCCCCTCACTCACCCACTGTGCAATGGTCACACATGCTGCACTGCATAAATTGTCTTCGCAGTTTGCCTTGATCCTTGACATGAACATGGCACTGTGCTAAAGCAGCACTGGGAGGACTTACTGACAATCATTTCACTCTTTGTAGTTAAAACAAACTGAAACCCACAGAACATGTGAACTGCCTAAACAGCAGGCTGTGCATCACATCGGAGAGCTCACCTGAAAACCACTGCAGAAATCTYGACGTCTTTAAAATGAAACATTTCTGCTAAAGAATTTGTAGGCTTTATACTTCAAAGTGTGAGGAATAATGTAAGAAAAGTTGAACTATAATCTAAATAATAAATAAATAGTATGGCTACCTTTTTTTGTAATTACAGTCACTCTAGCTGAAAGAGATAAGGCTTAGTAATTTGTTAAGGGAAGCATTAGATAAGAGCAACTGTGTGAGTAAGTACACATCATACTGGTAAAACTTATTCTTATAACTTCCTGTCTAATTAGCACCAAACTATGTTCCATTTTTAAACAAACCTCTCATTCATGATTTTTTGTTTACACTTTTATTGTCAACATTGTGTGAATGCCTTTCAAACTATTAAGATCAGTTTTACTTCCGTACATTTTTCGGCATGTATCTCATTTTGCAATTTTTGTGCTGTTTTAACAGTTTATTTACAACATTCAGCTCCTTCAGGATATTGTGCGTATGACTTTTGGTATTTCAGCAATTTTTACTTTTTGAAAATATTCAACTTTCTCTCTCATGTATTTCTTGTTGAAAATGAATGGAGCTGTCTTCAACATCCTTAAAACTCTTTAAAATGTTCAGAAGTCTTTACTGTACTTTTTACCTTTTGTTCTAGATCTGCTTTTTATAAACTCTTTTATTCTCAATTCAGCTTCTGTTTTGCTGGTTTTATCTTTTTTTCCCTACTTTTTTAGCTGACATTCTGACCTTTTCACCTATACTAATTTTAACTTTTTTGCACTACTTTGCTGTTTTGCTGTACTTCTTTCAGTTGCTTTCTGCTAATTTTAGCTGTTTTCTGTGTTTTTAGCTACTTTTTTGTAGCTACTTTGAGATTTTTTCAGCTACATTAACTTTTTTTGTGATATATTCAGCTTTTTACTGCTTTAACTTCAATTCACGTTTACTCTGCTTTTTCACAGGAAATGCACTTTGTCTAGTTATTTTTATTTTTTTACAAATATAACAATGACATCATGAAAACCACTGGTTCATGGGTTGCGGTCAACTTGTTTTTAAATGATAAGTTATCCCTAAATGTAARAGTATTTTACTTGTTTTCATTTCATTTTTGACTGAATTTCAGTTTTTGTACAACATCAAAGAAGACAAAACATAAAAAAGGCACATCAAGAAGTCTACTAGAATTCATCGATCCAAAAACAGCAAGCGCAAGAGAAGCACATCAACCCATGAGCCAGTGGTTTTCGTGATATCATTGTTATATTTGTAAAAAAATAAAATAAAATAACTAGACAAAGTGCATTTCCTGTGAAAAGGCAGAGTGAATGTGAATTGAAGTTAATTAAGCAGTAAAAACCTGAATATATCACAAAAAAAGTTAATGTAGCTGAAAAAAATCTCAAAGTAGCTACAAAAAAGTAAGCCACAGACCAACCAAAGGTCATGTGCAGTGACCTTACAGGTGAGATCCAGGCACCCAGCCATTATTCAGACATTCAGCATGTGGTTTGCAATTTTAAAGTATCCTTCTTTATGTTTTCTCAAAAATGTGTTATTGCTAAAACACTGCAGGCCAGGCAGCTGATTTATTTACTGACTCTAACACAAAAATCCAACCCATAAAACTGATAATCACAGTACTTCTTTAGTTAAATTAGTAGTGATGTAATCTTTCATATAATATCTGCTGTGTGACGGTGTAGTAATGTTGCAGTGTGTGGATCCAAAAATGGRCTGGGGTAAACGGAAATATAGAAATTGACATGGCAGCAAAAACAAATCAAGTAAGCAAAACATTAAACACAAAAGTCAAAGAAAAAGAATGAAACACAAGCGTGACAGTTTTTGTCTTCCAAAGTGGGGGCACAGATAATATTTTAGAGCCACTGCTCCAGTCTATGGCACTTCCTCAAACAAATAAAAAAAGAAAAGAAATTTAAAACTAAGTAAAGATGGAGTAACACAAAATTAAAGTAAGTTTGCATACCTATATTCACACAGTCAAGTATTTGTTTCTTGTTATTTTGTATTTTTTGGAAGATCTTCTACTACTGATTTCACTTGGAAAAAATACTAAAATTTATTACAGTATATAAACCTCTTCACTGAATTTAGTKTAATACCCAGCTGGACCATTATGACAGTAGATTTATTTTGAAATAGAAGCAATTTAGTACCTCGGGTCTGCTGAGAAAAGCTAAAATGTTATTTGTGCAGGACAAGTGGCCAAGTGGAGACTTGAGGAATCTGCAGAGGGACAAAGAGTGACCAAAGGTGCCAAACTGAATAACAACAAAGCACAACAAAGCCAACAAACTCACAGTTGACAAGTTCATTACCAACTAAAACCACCAGGTCAATAGCTCTTTATATGTGGCTTTTACAAATAAWAGGCTTTAAAAATAACTGCACATGCTGCGTTTATTATTTTTTTTTTTTTTCCTGTGGCTGCCACAACGCTCGTGGCATGGTGTCAACTCGGGGTCATGATTTTAATCACATATTTTTTCTCGTGCTCCGTTTTTATAGCTGCTGTTAAGGATCAAAACAAACATTGGAGTGTGTTTTTTAATGAGGTTTCACCCACATCAGTTTATTTTTTTTAATATACTTTAGGGAACCCATCTTAAATCTATATTCATTTGTGAAAAACAATGTGGTTATGAGGTAAAGCAAGTCAATATTCTTTCACCAAACACTTTCAGCATTCCTCATCTTTAAAATACTGGTCTTCTTCACAGCAACATGTTTGTGTTCAGTGCCAAAAAATCATACTGAACTTGAGAAAAAAAGCCTGTTAATGTATTTTCTAAGTAGCAGAGTTTACTATGGAAGGTTACATAGCGCTGCTAGGTTATGTTGCCAACACCCTTGAAACTTAGTGAGACTCTGCCCTTTAAGAAAATTATTTTTCTTGTGCCACTCTAACGTAGTAAAATGAAGGCCATATGCCAGGAGGCAACTACTAAACCCTGCCCGGTAAATCTCAAGGGTGCTTGTGTGATTAAARGCCCAAAGCGAGGATAACATCTGACCTAAAGAGAGCCAACAGTGTGCATGAAGAAAAGACCAGCACTCCAAAAAATAAAGTAAATTATACATTTTTTTTACCTCGAGGACTTTCACAAAAAATATTTTAATCGTTTGTTTGAAACATAAAAGTAGAAATACTGTTAAGCCAGTTAGTGAAAAGTCAAGGACCTATTTTGTTATTTGAATTGCTCAGCAGGAAGCATTAGGATGTTTGAAGAAGCTTAAATCCTACAGGCTCTATCCTGTCTATAGTATTGCGTTACACTTTTTTCAAGCAGGATAGCTGCAAACAAATCAAGCTGCACACTGTCATAAATGTTGCACATGCATTGCTGAGTTCCAAATGTCAAAGAAGCTTTACTCAAGTTTTTGAAGACATTACACAAAATCATTTTATGAATCAAAGAGGACTGGTTCATTATTCATTACATGTGGTGTACATTGTTTTAGCAACCGTCATAATTCGCTAATGAACTTATTAAAAAGCTGACAGACTGTGCAATCACAATTCAGCCTGCTGCTCGACCAGCGTTTCCTGTTTGTTTTCTTATAATGGAGAATCCAAACGGGGACAGCTAGTCAAAATCAAGTCATCGTTTGGTAATGCCCTTGTGAATGCAAAAGTGCACCACCGGTGGCTCATGAAATATGTTCCTCTGATCACAGGTTACATCCATGCCATCAATCCTCAAGATTAATTTGGCTTGGGAGATGAGTTGTTCAATAATTCATTTTGTAATATTTGCCTGCAAATTAATCCTTATTCAGTGTGACAAGAGGAATTAAATGATTGCTTACCAAGTAATCTGGACATAATTATTCTTCTTTCAAGCATCGGTCTTCAGTGTTAACTACAGGGCGTTTTTCTTTTTTATTTATTTATATTTTTCCTGCCAGGTGCTGTTGTTAAGCAAAGAACCAGTCTGTATACATTTCCCAAAAGATGAAAATGGCTAAGTTTAGACTGGAGCATATGGCATGATGCATGTGCTCTAGATGTTTCTTAACTCCCTGGACGAGATTTATGATTGGTCTGATACACAAGATAATAAGTTATCATGCTCATGCCACATCCCTCGATAACATCTCGTGTTAGAATTTTGTTTTCTGGACTTCTATTTGACTTTAGCATTTTTCACATGGGAAGGACACTTTTACTGTCTTTTTCCTCAAACCTTAAGAGAAACAATGCAATTAAGCTTGCTCATCTTGCACCTTTGTCTCCTTCTGATGACCCACATTTAGCCTCTATATCCATTGTGTGTTCGGAGTACAAAATTTGACACCAACAGCAGATTTAATTTGCTTCTGAGAGCATTCCCACAAAACTAAATCAGGACAGCGCAAGGATCAGCATTTACTTCACAATAAGTTCTTTACACGTTCAGTATTGCTTTAGATCTCATAGAGCAAATGATTCAAAGACAAACCATCGAATCCCTTTCAAAACAAACATATCCCAGTCCCGAGATTACCAGTCAAGTGTTATTTTACATTCATGTAGCGTTAGAATTTGACTAAAATTAAAGGTCAACTTGATTAAGACTGAGGCGAGGCAGGAATTAATTCATGTGAGGCTGTTACCTCCAGAGGAAAGTCTAATTACACAGAATGGAAACAGTAGCACATCAATGAGTTGACCTCAGAGGCAGTTTTTCATTCACTGCCTTTTTCACAACAGTTAAAAGAGTTTTGCACCTGGTTGCTACAATTATTGCCAAAAAAGAAACCCTCCGTTTGACATTTTAAATGTACACCTTGAAAACCCAACGAGTACATTTGCAGGATGAGAACAGTAGTAATTTTATTGTCTTCTGAAGTGAGTGGAAAGAGAGCTAATTACAGAGTCCATAAGTCTCGGATGCAGCATTATAAAAATGCTTTACCAAAATGTTTTTAAAAGGAATGATATCAGATACACAGACTGATTTAGCCTCGCTGAGAAAAAAAAGAACAAGGATATCCTTTTTTTACTCACACCTGCTGTCTACCTGTCAACAGCCTTCATCATACTCTCAGCTCTCCTCTCTTACTGCCCCCCCCCCCCATCACTGCCTCAGCCTTTTTACAATTTACAGGCCCCCCATTGTGGTCTGTCAGATACCAGCCTTAGACATGTTGCACCACAGCGCAGGAGTCTCTGGAGCTAACTGTCACTTCTTTTTCCCTGCGCTTTTCATGGGGAGAGGAAGCGAAAAGCACAGAAACACACTCTGAGAGAGAAGACATGGCCAAAGCTGTCAGCCAGCGATGGAAATCATTAGGTTATACACATGTTGGGAGACGTATAACATTAGTGTTGTCAGTTATGCTGCTACAACATGCAAAGGGACAATAAAAAAGGCAAAGACAAGGCTATGTGGGGCCATTATCCCTATAGCAAAAAGGAACAGTTACAAGGAACAACAAATAAAATCAGATTATCATGATTTATTTTTAGCAACTTCTAGACTTTTACTTGGCCTGACCATATACCCATTTAAGGCCAATGTTTTAGTTTTTGCTTGGTACAATAACTCAGCCAAAACATGTTTTGTTTAAAGACTTTAAGAGTCCACGTCAGAAAAAAAAAAAATTAGATTTAAAAAACGCACTTCTATGTACAGGACAAGTTCCCAGTGATGAATTAATAATTCAACAATTAGGCCTTTTTTTAAACCGTATTGATGTTTTATTCTAAGGCTGAAAATTAGTGCTGGGTACAATAAAACGTTATTATTGAATTATTGCAGCCGATGTTTAACCGTCACAATTATTTTTATGTGCTAATACAGTAGTTTTGTTATTGTTGTTTCTTTTAAGTCCGTTGCTCACTGGCTACAAAAATTCACACACACAAACATAATCTTCTCATATAAAACTATACCTTAATGATGCTCTAAACATCTTGGATAATTAAAATTTGTACATAATAATGGTGTTAATCCCAGTTAGTATCAAAAAAYGTTTTGAGCTTAATCACGATTCAAATGTTTAAAATTACAAGTGGACAACAGGAAATATGTCGATGGTGGTTTATACCTGCTAGATGTGAAGGAAATATCAAGCAACCCTGCTTTTAATGTAAAAAACACAATTGGATGGTACTCCACTATAATATACTCAGATTAGGAATGGCTTCAAATCTGATTAATGACATTTGATGCTTTGTTACAAACATGTGCACTTGGCCATGAGGGAAGTAGTGTCCACCTATATGCCTATTTTTTTTTTTTTTTTTACCTGAGCACCAGTATCATATTTCAACTTTTCCCCCATGAGAAGTGAACATATGCAGCTGCATGYGGCTGCCAAGAAAAAAGGCACAACTCCCAGCAAAATTTGCAGAGTACTTCCACTTGTGTGTGTGTGTGAGTGTGTGTGTGGTGTGTGTGAGTGTGTGTGTGGGGGGGGGGGGGGGGGGGTTACACAGATCACAAAAATGCACTTAACAAGAGTCAAATAATTTTGTTAGCCAAAATAAACCTGATAAATGATTTAACCTATTATTAAACATTCTATTTTAGCATTATTTACTAGTGTGTGTTTATTTTAAAAGTTAAAACAAAAATTTTATTTTTTTTTTCTTTGAGATGTTGAGATTTTTGGATCAAATGCAGTCATGAAAAAATTTTTTAATATGAAAACTCATTCTGTCTTCTGTAGCAACTTTTACTGATTAAACACTGTGAAGAAACTCAATCAAAGGCTTTTATAGAGAAGAAAAATGAAAACTGCAAAGTCTTTTATGGAGTAAGCTGATGTTTATGCTGCCAAACAATACAGCATCAGCTTCTCTCCTTCTCCGCCCTCCTTCATCTCTCTCTCTCTSTGTGTCTTTATGCCCACTTGAGGTGATGCTTTTGTTGAACATGATATTGGGCGAGTGTGGCCCAGCTGAGTTAATCTGTTTTCTGCATCAGTGACTTGCAACAAGTCCACTCTCTTTTTCATTTAGTGACTGAGCGATTCTGCAGGCTGAGTGGAGCAGAGAGCATAGCTTCTGTCGAAACACCCTGCCCAGCCATCACACACATTAGCAGGCACCCATTTTGAGAAATAACAGACTTTTGCTTACATTTGTGTTCATAAACGGTAGCATGCATATTTGTTAGCAGGCGTTCACATCATATAGGGACCCCCGGTTTGAAAATGTTCCAGAACTGAGCTGTAAMAAAGAAGGATTATCCTGAGGCACAATTATTCAGCTGTTTGAGCTGAGATTTTTTTTCTTTTCTTTGTTAGAAAATCATTGTTTACAGCTTCTTTGCTTCCGAAGCTAGAAGAAGAAAAAAATAAGGGAGATCAGGCTCCCAGGCCATGAAGTGCCACCATTTCCTCTCTCCATCTGTCTGCCCACTCTTCCGGGGGCTAATTATCCCAATCCCTTGAATCCAGAACGTAGACTGGTGGCACGTGCCTCAGTCCCAGGATACYAGCGTTTTGCCTCCCAGTTAAAATCTGGAAATTAATTACCGCCTGCCCTGCTGCCAGTGGGAGGAGGAAGAGGAGAGGCAACTGCAGGAAGGCCTGTCCCAGGCAGGTGTGGGAGGGTGCTGAAGGAACATCTCTCGAGAGCTTCATGTAGAGACCATAGCAGCAGCTCACTTTGTTCAAAATTCTAGGCTACCATTTGAGAATTGCGAGTCATTTGAAGTGAAAACCATAAYGTTGACTTCATTAGTCCTATAGAATACAAACTTCGACTTAGTGCTTGCCTCGTTGAATGAAATGACACTATTTTAAATGCAGGTACAATGAAAAGGTTTAAMTAGATAAGAAGTTTAGTGGCAGTCCTAATTTGGTCAAAGTTGATTAAAAAACAATCATGTGAAAGTAAGATTTTGCTTAAATCCTAGGCAAAAAAAACCAAAGAATTTTAAGTTTTGAAATTTAGGACCATACCTCCATCAATGATTCCTTAAAGGGGCAATATCTTGTAAAATCAACTTTTTTGAGTTTTATATCATGTTATAATGTTATACTCTCATAAAAAAACATGCCCAAAGCCTTGCTT
>NW_013952686.1:365879-367500 GCF_001266775.1 Austrofundulus limnaeus | reverse complement strand
GGCCTCTCTCATCTTTTTAAGTGGGAGAACTTGCACAATTGGTGACTGACTAAATACTTATTTTCCCCACTGCACATACTTTATTACGGTACAGTATTTAAATATATGCCTCAGAAACACATAATATTGACCCTTTAAAATCTTTACACATACGTTGGTGCATCATTCCTCATGAGAACAGTGGTGTTTGGTGAAAAATGCCCCTTTTCCACTAGTGCCACTTAGTGTAGTGTCGGAACGGTCGGTGTAGGTACGGGTCGGACCGGTTGGTTTTCCACTGATGTTCCAGTCTGGTTCCAATGGGTGCGTTTTGGGCGGTTGGTGGACGTGGTTTTTAGGTATTTTGAATAAAAATTAATGGGCAAAATGAGAAATGGAAACACATTTGATGAATAACTTTTAAAATTTTAAACATTTGAAAAAAATTAGCCAATCAGTGAAAAAAACAGTGTTCTGACGTTGCATTTTGGTGTCAGCTGGGGCCGGTTGGAACCACAACGAAGTAGATACTAAAAAAATGCCGGTTCCATGGAGCTGGCCTAATGGAAATGGCTTGGAACCATACCAAATCGTACCGACTCTACACTAAGTGGCACTAGTGGAAAAGGGGCATAAGTTTCCATGAGAAAGGCTGGTACTATAAAACAATGGCTCTAATGTCAGGTTCACACGGTGAGATAATTGTGCTGATTTTTGGCCTKATTTTGTCCTTTCAAGTATTTTAAGGACGCCTCGATTATCGTGATGCTCGAAAGATAGCAGATATTCCTGCTGTGTGTCGTGTGTTAAGAGTGATATTGTCGGGTCGGAAGGACTTTGGGACTGCTCTGATGYCAAATCAGAGAAATTCAACATGTTGGATTGACTTGGCCTGATATCTCAGCGTGGTGTTCCCCCGAGGACAAATGAGCTTGCAGCCTGTTGCCAATGTGTAGCCAATAAGAAAGCGAGATGACGTAAACACAGGGGTATCCTAAACAGAGGACAAAACAACTGCCATGGTGCACCAGAAAGTCAGACTTGTTTTTTGTTTTCTCTGTTAAAAATAGTCCACAAACTATTGCCACAGCTTCTTCCTCGTCGGCCGTGTTTATTACTCTGAACTCATGTTTGATCTCGAGAGGTTTTGCAAGTTTTCCCATCTGACATCTGAATACTTGAGTGAAATCTGTTTGTGTGTGGTGTGTTGTCTTTCCACACACTGCAGTTTGTAGGACCAAACCTGTTATATCTATGATTTTTATCGTCATGTGTGGGGTCTATCAGGTTTTGAAAATAAGCTGACAATTTTAAAATCTTGCCTCATGTGCCAGGCATTACAGAAAGTTTTTTTTAGGTGATCTTCCTAATAAGTTACATTTACAAATCACTTGGATGTGCTCAATGAAGCAGATGAAGCAGGCTTTCACTATACGGTCAGGTACGTACGTACTGTTACGACCACGCTATCCTGTCTGTGTGCTTGTTAAGTGCACAACCCCCCTTCCCCCTGAGCTCATGTTCACCAATCACAACAAATGCTGCCTTCCTCTTCTTTGCCTGTTCTTTGTCTCAGTGGAGTAAAGCAGGAGCATGTGTGTGTGTGTGTGTGTGTGTGTGTGTGTGTGTGTGTGTGTGTGTG
>NW_013952686.1:364391-365452 GCF_001266775.1 Austrofundulus limnaeus | reverse complement strand
GTGTGTGTGTGTGTGTGTGTGTGTGTGTGTGTGTGTGTGTGTGTGTGTGTGCGTCTGTGTGCAACAAGAGGAGAAAAAGAAAAGAATGTCTCACAATTGTCTGTGACTCGGCTCCCATTTTTCGTTTTAAAGAGTCATTCCAAAGATTCTGTTCATTTGTGAGGATCACATCTTTAGTCAGACGGTAGTGGAGATGGGAAAGGAAGCCCAAGTCATTTTGTTTTTCAAGTTTTAAAACTATGCAAATTTTTTTCTAGCTATGAATCCAACAGAATAAAGTCATACCACTGAGTGAACTTGTGTTATTTGTGAGCTGAAGACACCCACAAGTTTAAAGTAGGAATATAAATCAGTTTTTTTTTTCTGATCTTATAATGACATCTACCAGCAGAAATATTTTGAATTGAACACAAACCTAAGCTAAAACTGAACTAAACATRAGCTAAAAGTGAAAGCTTTATAGATGTGTATATCTGTTGTCCAGTGGCGGTTGGTGGAATTTTCTCCAGGTGGGGCTACAACTCCAAAATAGACGTATCCCAAAAAGCAATCACACATGTACTAAGTTGTATCACGCCAGTGTGTTTATTAAACAAATGACAATAATAAAACAGCATGTGTTCTGGTCTAAAACACTTTTTTGTTTTAAGAAACTTAGCTAAGTTGTTTAGCGCCTCCATTTCTTGACATGTTAATGCTGCTCACATCGTATCTGCTCAACCATGCCCACACAGTGTTGCCAACTCTTGAGCAAGAAAAGTCCCTATTGGCTGTCCTAAAAGTCGCTAGACGACATCATCACCTAATTTTCATAGTTGGATGTTTGCCAATAATAGTGATCTGAGCAATAGGAGAGATGATAAATAGTGAAAAAGTGAATAAAAATACTAAATATGTTTAGAACTGCAATTAAACTTAATGAAATAAAAATAAATTCATAAATTTTAATGCTTAGATTCATRTAAATTAAATTTGTGGGAATCTTAAATTTAATCTGCAGACAGTTCGATGTCACGAGGCACAGGGAGGTAGAGGTGAAGAAGTGACTGTGAGTCAAACAC
>NW_013952686.1:351273-363827 GCF_001266775.1 Austrofundulus limnaeus | reverse complement strand
TTACATGAATATGGGCTGTGAATAGTTGGCCCTACAGAACAACCCTGGGATCTTCCCAGGTGGTTTGGCACCAGTTTTCCTTGTAAATTTCACAAAATAAGATATATTATTTAAAAATTTTGTTTATTTTTAAGTTGTTATTTATAAATTGTGTATAATTATATTATAATTTTATAACATTATTTATTTTAACATTTTTATTGTGAACACCAGGGAGGGCTTAGCCCTACTAGCCCACTTATACCAGCCGTCACTGTTGTTGTCGTACTTAAACAAACAGCAACATTTAGCTTTGGTCACAAGATTTGAACCTCACTGTTTAAACATATTACAATTTCTATTTCTGACCAGGCATATTTGTCAAGGGGACTATAACTAACATCTGTTAGACTCTGTGGGTGCTACAAGTTTTACATCTCAGGTTTTGCTGCCCTACTTCGTTAGATCACCATGCACATACATCCCTGCATCTACAGACAGAAGAATGTGTTAAAAAAATGTTGGAACAATTTTGCTTAGTACAAATACTAGAATAGCATATATGGTACATTAAAATATTTTAATTTGACAAAACCGCTGATGCCAACAAAGTGAGCTGCTAAGTAAAGTTTAATTTGTTGGAGCAACAAGGAAAAAAAGCAGGCAAGCATGGTTATATTATGCATTTGAAAAAAAAGTCTGCGAGACGTGGATGACCATTTTCATAATAATTTAAAAGGAGATAAATAATGGCCGGTGTACTGCATATGTTTTACTATTTCCTTTATACTGCTGGGTAGAAAAAACTAAAAATAAAAAAAGAAGCCTATGAGAGATGTAAAAGCTTGCACTCTGTTTCTGCACACACACATGGCCGAATGACAGACATAATCAGACATGCTCCTACTTTGCCAAGGGAAACGAGCTGGGAAAAGGGGGAAAAACTCTATTAAAATGATATTCATACTTGAGAAATTTACAGCTTTTGGCATCCATAAAATAACACTTTCTATTTTTCTCAGAGGAACTCGCTCTGATTGCAGTAGTGGTTTTGTAAATGAACTGCCTGAAATGACGCCAGAATCTAGACATGGTTTCTTGTATATATATATATATATATATATATATATATATACAAAGTATATATATATTATTTCTACCTCTAAGACAAGCAGCAGAGGCTATACAAGTGGACATATCTGATAAAAAAAAAGTAATAGAGGACTCAAGCTTATGAGTCACGGTGAGTCTGGGCATAGACATGTTCTTTTCTGTATTTGAAGGAAATTCTCAGGATTATATATAATAAGAGTGAACACTGCAGAATAACATTTTTTTGGAGAGTCTAAAGAGTTCATAGAACCTCCAAACTACATCTGCAGTGTATTTTTTAATCCCCCAACTAGTCCAGGAATATCTATTTGATATTTAATTTAGTGGGGTTATTATGCAAACTTGACTTGACTTTTTTGAGCTTTATATCATGGTATAGTGTGCTTCCCTCATCAAAAACCTACCCAGACTGATGCTGTGATCCATTCCAACGTGTTTGAGAAATCCTTGAATATCCTGTGGCAGCCATGTGGAGCTGTCTAAACATTTACTGGTACAAAGCTCCGCCTATTTGTACAAAGCTTCTCCCTGGAGCTCAGTCTACAGCTGAGCGCCCACCCCACAAAGCAGCCCTCCCCAAAATAATCATTGTGAAGGCATGCTGATGTGGRAGTGTCCGAAACAGTGGGAGGTTCTAAAAGAGACAGAAGCCAATTTCAAGGCATTTAGATAATATATGATGCAAAGTCAAACATTTTGATGTATACAGCATTTTCATAACAACTCAAAGGAAACACAGCTTGATTGTGGTATTGAATTGAAATATTTGTGCCTAGAAAATGCATAATACACCCCCCCYTAAGCAGACAAATGTGTTGGGAAAATAACCTTTGCAATCCAGGACATGAATTGCTTCCARTGCTTGTAAGCAGAAATAAATAATAAAAGGAATACCCTTTCACACAGTCATCAGGGAAGATATAATGCATGCACTCAGAGTGATTTTATCAATGGTTTCATTACCCTCAAGGATCCTCCTTCTGTATTTCTGTGTTTTTCCGTGGCCTTGAGAAAGAGATTGTCAGGAAATACATTTTATTTGATGCAATACATGCCTGACCTGTGTGCCAGGGTAGTAATGGGGGTCATATGTGAGCAGGTTGCTAAGGAGATAATAAAACACCCTGAGGTGCCGGAGAGTTTTCAGTGTCATCGGTATCATGCTCTTTCCTGCCCAGACAATGTTTTCCTCCTTTACAGAGCACGCTCAATCCACGCTGGTCCTGCACAGCTTATTTACTGATGTGCATTAAATCTGAGTGAAGGCAGGGATTTTTAATATACGGTACATGTTTACAATCAATATTTTCTAAAAGCTTCTGTGTCAAGAAAATGAATTATGATGTATGTAAAGTGCAGTGACCAAAAAAAATGTATAGAGAGCATTTGAATAATAAGAAATACTCGGCGTATTTGCAGGAATATGGGAAAAAGAAACATGTTAAGCATTTTGTAGAAGCAATGCGAGATTAAATGTCGCCATAAATTGTAAATGTGAACCCTTAGAAATATTMTTGCCTCCAAGATGTTGCCAGTATCACAAAAGAATTGATGAAGTTTGCTGTTTTTTGCAGAAATGTGATTCATCAGTGTTGCATTTTGAAACAAGTGACAATAAAGCTACGTTGTAAATGATGTTTATAAATCAACAATCACAATAATTTTCAAGACACAAAAGAAATTACACAACTTAAATTTTATTTCATTATGCAAAAAAATGTATCAATATAAATACATAATAAATACAACATTTCCAGCTTCAACATGCTCACATTTTCCTGTATAACTATGTTTCATACATTATACCAGACAACAAGAGGAGCTAATTATTTGAATTTTTTTTTCTCATTGGAAACTGAAGCAGTCAAAAAGGAACTGGCTGAACTTATTGTCTCAAAATCCCCATTAATATGCAGAAATAAGCAACCATGTGACAGAGAATAGCCCAGAATGTGCAGGTTTTAATTTCAGCCCAACACTCTACCAGGCGATTTCACTGATTAGCATGCCTTCGAGCTGACAGAGGGAACTAATTAGTGTAATCACCTGCTGTACCACAGTACATGGTTCYCTATGACTGCTTTAAAGTGAGGCAACTTTGTTTCCCCGCTAAAACAATGCTAACTAAGTTGATTACAGCATCTAATGACCTTGATAGTATGATGAGTGGGCATGGGCGCCTTCATGGCTTTTAGCATACTGCTGGAATCTTAACGCTGCACTTGACTTCCAGAGATGTGTTCCCACCTTCACATACCCTCATTAGTAACCCTTTGCTGATCATTACTGCCTTAAGTGCCTTTAATTGATAGTCATCTCTCACAGATAACTTTCCCATTATTTGCTGACTGGCCCCTGCACTTGATGGCCTGACAATTCCCCACCCTCCCACATTTCAGCTCCAGACAAGATTGCACAGTGATGCATTGAAATGTCACTTATCATTTCAGAAAAATCCATGCATGTTCGGTTCAATACTGTGTGATAGTGCAGCAGGATCTTACAGGTCATTTGGCACACCTCTGGTGACTCCTTTTTTCTAATCATGCAGCAGATGATGAGCACACGATGTAATGCATTGTGCCCATTTAAAAGGGAATAAAATTAGAYTATATGTTTGGGTTTTACTCTCACCAGCATATGCTACAAAAAGGCTACAAAAGTACAAGTGACTGCAATAAACATTTTTTTAAATAAATCCTTCCTGACCACAATTATTTTGTTCTCCTTTATTATAATTTCATTTCTTTTACTGTAAAACATTTCATCCTTCATTGTCTCTGCCTGGTTGTCCTGTAATTTGTTTAATTAAATGAGTTCCAYGTGCTGTTTTTCCATTTACTGTCAGGATCATGATAAAGATTCAAGATTCAAGATTCAAAGTGTTTATTGTCATATGCACAGATGAAAACATGTTTTCCCTGAGCAATGAAATTCTTACTTTGTCGTCCATTTTGAATGCCAAGAGATAACCATATATATTTTTTGTCACTTCAGTGGAAAACAAAACCAATCATTAGTTTATTTAGTTTATTTATTTCTTCATCATCAGTGACTTTTTTAAGTGAAGAGAAAATAGAGACAGAGAGAAAAACAGACAGAGAAGTGAATAGAAAAGAGATAACCATATTAACAAAAGAAACGAATCATCACCGAAAGGACACAAACAATGTTGATTAGATAAAAGAGGAGACTAAACTAAGGATAATAACATAGGAAGGGAACAATATAATAGTGACAACAAGAAGGGAACAGTACAATCTGTTTTAAAGTGTAATGTGCAAATGTGCAACAGGTAACAGTCTGAAATGTGCACATGTGCAGTAATAGTCAGAAGATTGTCACGTTCAGTTGTTTAAAAGTCTGATGGCACTTGGGAAAAATGAGTTCTTGTATCTGGAGGTTCTGCATGTCACACTTCTGTACCTGCGGCCGGAGGGCAGAGGTGTACAGTAAATAGTCTATGCTGGGGGTGGTTTAGGTCTTTGATGATTGAGTCTGCTCTCCTGAGGGCCCTGCAGTGGTAGATGCTCTGCAGAGAGGGCAGTGAAGTCCCTGTGATCTTCTCAGCAGTTTTTACCACTCTCTGCAGGCGTTTGCGGTCCATTGTGGTGGCACTGTTGTACCAGGCTGTGATGCAGCTGGTCAAGATGTTCTACTGTGTAGCTGTAAAAGTTCCTGAGGATCCTTGTTGGCATACCAAACTTCCTTAGTCTCCTCAGGAAGTAGAGTCTCTGTTGAGACTTCTTGACCAGCTGTGTTGTGTTCTCAGTCCAGGTCAGGTTCTCAGTGAGGTGGACGCCCAGGTATTTAAAGCTGCTCAACATCAAGGTCTCCGATGTACAGTGGCTGGTGTGGCCTCCTTTCCTTCCTCATGTCCACTTTCAGCTCCTTAGTTTTGTCGATGTTGAGGGTGATGTTGTTGTCCTCACACCAAGACATCAGGCCGGCTACCTCCCTCCTGTAAGCTGCTTCATCCTCCCCAATGATGCGTCCTATGCAGTGTCATCAGCAAACTTCAGGATTATGTTGTTCTCTTGGGAGGCAGCACAGTTGTGAGTGAAGAGGGTGTAGAGGATTGGGCTTAGGATGCACCCCTATGGGGTTCTGGTGTTTGTGATAATTGTGGAGGAGGTYCTGTTCCCGATCCTGACTRTCTGAGGTCTTCCAGTCAAAAAGTCTAGGAGCCAATCACAGAGGRCGGGTTGAATTCCCAGTGAGTCCAGTTTATGGATGAGTTTTTGTGGGATGACTGTGTTGAAGGCTGAGCTGTAGTCCACGAAGAGGATCCTGATGTAGGAGTCTTTTTCCTCCAGGTGGGAGAGTGAGTATTGGAGGGCAGCAGATATGGCGTCTGATGTTGACCTGTTGTGCTTGTAGGCGTACTGCAGGGGGTCCAGGGTGGCCGGGATGCTCTCCTGAATGTGGGCCAGCAGCACTCTCTCAAAGCACTTCATAATGATTGGAGTGAGTGCTACTGGCCTGTAGTCATTTAAACATGTAGGTTGGGTCTTCTTGGGGATGGGGACAATTGTTGTTGATTTGAAGCATGTGGGGACAATCCTCTGGCTGAGGGATGCATTGAAGATGGAGGTGATAACATCTGTCAGCTCATTAGCACACTCATATGGATATGAACATTTAAACTTTATGGGGAAACACAACCTACAAATGCAACTGGATTCTCCATTAGCAACTCTCAATATAAAGCATTTCCTTTGATTGATGCAATAGACATCCCCGATAGCCTCTCATTTATTATAGATTTATATTAGGCCCCAGCTCTAGCTGATGAGATTTTCTATACAGTATCCTTACTAGTGTTAATGATTGATGTAGGGAAAAAAAATCCTCAATGATTCAGAAGCTCTGTTTCAGCACTACTTTTTGTGATCTAACAAAACAATGGAAGTATGTTCAGTGCAATATAAACCAAAGATCTAGAGATATGTTGCCATTTCATTCAGGGCGTTACAACGAAATGAGATGTTTCTTTGTGGAAGCAGCCCTTAATCTAAAACAAAGATCAGTGTTTTATCATCTACACTGTATATAATAAAATTTGATTGTGCTTATTAATCCCTATCTTTTAGACCCTGCTGAAATATTTTAAAAAATCATGTAAAGAAATGCCTTTGCCCATGTCTTATCTGTTAAAAAATGAACGAACAGATATCTAGAGCCAGCTATGCTTTCTCTACAGCAGCGGGAATTTGGCAGCTTGTGTCTGACCTCCAGGCATGCTAACAGGCTAACGATACGCTAATGTGTCCCATTACGCCCGATTTGCCAGGAGGGGATTCTTTTTTGTAGAGCATCATGCTGCTAGTGGATTCCACATGGGCTCCCCATAATGATGCATGCCTTTCTTCCTGGCACATAAAAGACACAAGGAGTAGTCCTGCTGAGAGTCATTAGGAGGGACATTTATGCAGAGCCTTTCTTGTTCACATACTTTTTTGTGGTCTTTGAAGAGACTCGCGAGGCTACTCAGACATCATCAAAATGAACCGTGAGCTGCCACTTGGGCTGAAAGTAGTTCTCCAAAAAAGACTAAAACAACTGTTCACCTCCTGCAATTATTACCAAAACCAAGGGCTGACATYTATGCTTTCAAAGTAACAAAATCAATGCATACAGCTACATCAGTGGGGTTCTCTTAAACAAAAAAGCAAAAATATCCAATTGAACGCATAGGTTTGCTTTTCATTTGCAGAGCATGAAACACAAATTAGCATGGTGTGATGCAAGTGAGTGGAAGAAATCACACACCATTTTCTGCCTTCACTTTCTGGCTTTGCTATTACCATTCTATCAACAAATTGAATCCAAGGCTGATTTGAATTGCGGGACTGTATAACCTCTTATTTATTCATTGCTTTTCTCTCTCCTACATACTATTAAATCTAATAATTCTTTTTTCTCCACCCAGCAGCTCCAACCAACTGAACACCAGAGACATTCTATACTTCTTAGCGCATGCGGGGAACTTCACGGGAGAAAAAGTCACTATGAAAGACATCATCACTGTTTGTTTTTTGACATATGTTGGTATTTGCTCCGAAATGTGGTATTAGTGTATCAGATGTATTTAAAGACAGTTCAGACTTTTTGAAGTGGGGTTGTGTAGAAATGTTATTAACAATTCATGTAAAAAGCTCTTCAAACAACCTCGGTTTTGAAAAAGAGTTTAAATTTGATTAGTTTGATGAGCTAATGACAGTTCAGATGGAGGCCAAGGTGAGTTAGTTTTAAAACAACTCCATCAAAATGTTTATAGTCGTTCATGCAAAGAAAAAGAAATGACACGGTTATTCTGGAACAAACCTTGTAGAGCATGCCAGACACGCTTGAGGTTTAAGCGAAAACCCAAAATGTCTATGTAAATTTGTCATTTTATGTCACATTAAATACATCCCAAATGTGTTGTATCACACTAAACTGTCATAGTATGAATGTTATGGTTTGATGCACAACATAAAAACCCACTGTCATAAAAATCCCACATTGGCATACTACAAAATTAATCAAAGTTGCTAAACTAATGCTACAACTACAACTGCTGTCATTGTTTTTTTTATTCGCTAAAGTTGGTTTTGTTTGCATAAAATCAATTTGAAATGATAACATAACTTATTCCTGCTTCAACCAAATGTTTCAATCAGCGGAACATGAAAGCCCTGACTACAAAGCAAGTTCTTTTTTCCTACATTAATCAGGTTTACTGTGTAGCTTCAAAATGAGCTAATGATGAAAAAAAATGTTTATCATTATAAATACTGTATGTAACCAGTCAACAATAAATGGCAAATATAAGCATATGGTCATTTTGCTGGAGCTCTGATACTGTGTGTTTGTATGTGTATTTGCTTCTATGTAGTCTGCATGGAATTAGTGCAAACAGCAGTAAAGCAAAAATCAACTTAAACATATCTGTCATAACAGCAGGGTACTCTCATTTTTCCAAAACAGTATAAATTAGAAATAAAAATTCATCTGCAGCTAAAAGAATAGAAGAGCCATTTCATACAACAAATGTWATACATAATATTTAATGTAAAATGCATTAAAGTTCCAGGAGGATCCAAGAATATGTAGCATACATTTTTTTAAAAAACAGATGTTATCAGCTCAAAATTAAAGAACAAACAAACATTATTGAGTTTCCCCTCACCATAAAATGGTTTATATTCAAGAAAGCCGCTGGTCACCTTTGCTCTATGCAGCACCTGCATTTTAATATAATAAAGTAACTAAAGAGAAATGATTCAAACACTAATTATAGAGCAGTGTTTGCATTTTGAAAGAGTATAAAAGGAGAAGTCAGCTGAATGTAGTTTGAGAAGTGAAATGTGTAATTTCTAAAATGGACTCAAAGTATAAAATGCACATTTTAAATATCTTGAAATACGTAAAATAGGTCTCATAATATAAAGCAACATATCAACTGCTACCATTTTAGCATAGTTTCTGATTTGTGAAGTAGTGTGTTTACCATCACTGCTGTTAATAAATACTGGTATTAGTAAATGTGGTGATTCCATCTCTGTAGCTAAACTATAATTTGCAATGACTTCTTTATATAAAAGCAGCATGTGTATCCAAACCTTCGTTGCCATTTCTCTGTCTTTATAAGGTGAAGAAAAACATGTTTTTTTTAAGGAAACTGGGAAGCAACATCAATGTTTARCAAAACTAAGCTACCAAAGGATGCTGGTAATTAATTTTTTATACCTTTTTTGATGATTCTCTTTGATTCTGTTGAACCAAAGTATTGGTAAGCAGCTCTGTGCAATCTCCCACTGATGAGTAATTACTCTACAATGACACATCTACAGTGTGTCTGGTGTTTATACTGTGCTTACCCCTTCAATGTCAGTTTCTAGAGGCCAGACGCAAGAATGCAGACAACTTGTGAAGTTTGAATGAGAACTAATTTAATAGAGGCACAGAGGAAAACCAAGCAAGACATGGAACACAATTTAAAAAAATTAAATAACAAAATAAAATGTTATAAATGTTTTGAAAATATATCGTATATATGTTTTCTTATAAGTAAAATAAATAATTTAGAGTTATTGATGTGTAAACTTCCATTTTATTCATGAGCTTAATATTTTGGACATGCACAGTAAGTCCCCAATGCAAAAGAATAGGGTGGCCTGGGGTGCAGCATGAGGCCRCCCCACAGCTGACCTCACACAACCGGTAGTGGGTTACAGTAYGTAACCAACGTTTTTCAAGCATCATGATCTGATCCATCATGGATTAAAACAGGTAAGTTGATCTGCGAACACACACACACCGGTGGTGGCTCGACGTCATAWGGCTGCAGCCGGCAGGGCAATATGAGGCAGATGTTGGAGAACAACAAACGAGAAATGAAGGAGAAGACAATGCCTCAAGTCTCTTATATCTAAACTTTTTCAAAGCAGAATATATGAGGAGAAACTTAAAGTGAGGTAGCTTGGACTGAATAAGCCGGAAATAATAAAAATTGAGCAAGAACGTGGTGTACTTACATTGTGTTGGTGTTYCCTTTATTTTTGAGCAGCATATATAACTAATGGTGAACACAACTTAATATAATATAAATATATTTTTCATGTTTCTGTTTAGGTTTGTTTTTTGTAAATTACTATTGTTTGAATTWAATTTTAAGAAGGGGCATATATTCGAAGATATTTTTTCTTCATTGTTGCCTTTCATTTTATTTATATTTTTTCTTCTGTTGTGGACAATTTATTTTATTTTTTTTAATATAATGAACACATTTTTAAAATAAAAATATAATTAACAGTTTACCTTAGAGGTGCAACAATTTGTTGCTATTAAAATAACATTAATTGTTCTCTATATATTTAATACAGTATATATTAGAAAGCTCACTTGTAGCCATCTCTATATTGAATTAAATTTGTGTATTTATTGTTTTAGGTTTGTGACATCATCTTGAGACATTCACAAAGCACCTGATCAGTGCTGCAGGCTGACAGGTTCCCGCAGGACAGTTCTCTGAAGCAGCAGAGCCATGAAGGCTCGCCCAATGCTGAACAGGACAAAGAAGTCTGATCCAGTTCAGGAGCTGCAGTGGTGCTGTGGCTCTGTACCAGCTCTTCATGAGGAACAATCTGCAGGACACCTTCAGAGACTGTGACTCTGCTGGAGATTCTCATCACATCTCCTCTGACCACAGCTGAATCTGAGAGGAGCTTCTCAAGACTGAAGACAATCCAGACTTTCCTCAGGTACAACATCACACCTCACTGCACTGACCATGCTCTCTATAGAGAAGAATCTTTTTAAGACGTCCCTGAATTTAACCAGAGTCATGAAGAAACTTGCTTCTCAGTTACAGAAGAGCAAAATTTCTGTACTAAAAATAAAAATGACTTGATTGCTTTTTGAGATACGTCTATTTTGGAGATGTAGCCCCCCTGAAGAAAAGTCCACCAGCTGCCACTGCTATCAGAACAAAACTATTTAATTTGGTATGTGAATGTATGCAAATTAGAAGTGAGATTTAGAAAATTGCTCAAGTGGCACCACCTGAAATCTTGCCTAGGGCACCAAATTGGCTAGGGCTKGCCCTGGGTGGAAGTGGCAGAACAAAGGAGAAACGGCTAACTAAATGAGGAAAAGTACCGGTAAAATGAACTGGTGACACAGGGAAGCACAGAGGGAAAAAAACAGAAAGCACAGGTCCTGACATTCATATTGTTTTGTCTGTTTTACGTACTTCCAAAAAAAAAAAAAAATAATAAAATAAAACTCTGCAAGTAGGTGGGTCACAAACATTGAGATCTATGCTTTTTATGTATTAGAATATGTGAATGGTGGCATTAAAAGACGCAAACACTAAATTTGCAGACACACAACATGTCAGGCAGGATCTTACATTGTATGACTTCTCTCACGTTATTTGTTGCCAGATAGGATGAAATATGCTCCGGAAACCCAGCTGTCTTATCTGAGTGAGAGAGTGTGAAAACAAATGTGAGGAAGGAATACAGATTGGTAAAAGATGAGTCACATTAAAAGTAACTTCATAGTGTGTTTAAAGATCCGTGTCAGCACATTTTACTACACAGCAACACACTCTGTGGTCACTACTGTTTAATAACTGAGTTAAAACTTTTATTTGTTTTTGATTTAACTCATTAAAGATGATAGCAACTGTAAGATTATATGCATTTTGGTGATCGACATGAAACAAAATGTTTAATGGTATAAGGCTGAAAACTTTCTGTAGATTCCTTGTAGCTCACACATATCACCCCTTATTTCTGACTATTAGGAATAAAACATAAACAACTGCTTTTAATAAATGCATCAATCTTTGCATCATTTGACCTTAAATTTTCATTCCCGTGTAGATGGTTTAGTTAAACAGTGAACAACTGTGACAGACTGTGCTTTTCTTTGAGAAAATACTAAATTAAATGTCTTCCAGCCACCCAGACACAGCTTGTCAACAACCTGACATGTCCTGCTTTGAGCGGGGTGGATGATATCTGTGTACATCTCAGAAACATTTCAAGGAAGGTGTGCAGCTTTGCAGAATATCACAAATTATTCAGCACATTAAGAAGGAATACACTGAGCGTGGGYATTAAACTTAAACAGCCATGACTTATGCTGTCCCATCAGTGACTAAGAAGCTTACAGAACATGTTTTGCAATATAAAGATTRTGTGTTTTATACCCAAGTACACTAATACCACACATACCAGTGATAAGTACAAATTCCTACACTTTCTGGAGTAGTAGTGTTACATCTAAGCAAAAAAATAAAACAAACTGTCAATACAGTATCTATGACTTACAATACTTGTTTTTGTGATAGCTGATCATGTCATAATTATTCTCGCAGTTTTGCTCAAAGCAAAAATTAGGTGTGATGCATGTGTTTGTTATTGTAAATCCAATTTTCTCTCACATATTCTTGAAGCATTAGTCATCTGTTGCTTACAATTTTCAGTTCAAAGGGGTGGCATGGGCAGGGACAGCCACAGTAAACTCATTTATTAAACAGCATGCAACAGGYGCCCACTGTAGCCACAGTATTTATATCAAAAGACTGATATTATTTTATTGTAATAGAATGAACACGATCAGTGCATTCATCTCCCACTAGTGTTAATCTGCTCTACTGAGCTTGTGAGACTGTCCAAATGTGAAAGAAAAAGAGTCACCCTGAGATTTTATAAATCCCTGTCTAGATAAAAGGGGGAAACACTTCAGTAAAAGCTTTAGTAGATGGCATACATGTAAATAATTTAAAAATAAATAAATAAATTAGGGAAAATTATTTTACTTTGATTTCTTTTTACACACAGAAATCCCCAAAATCTTGTTCAACTTATTTAGAACCAATGGGCCTCATGCAAGAACATGTTCATATTCTTATCCTAAATTTCTCTTACTTTTGTTCGTACAAAGGGTTCGTACGAACATGTCAC
>NW_013952686.1:345155-350407 GCF_001266775.1 Austrofundulus limnaeus | reverse complement strand
AACAAATCTGTGCGTACGAACAGTTCTTGCATGAGGCCCAATGTGTTAAAATAGGTTTTGTTTCCATGATGTTCAAGTAATCCTGAAGTTGCATTATTCGGTTTGTGCAGCAAGATTAAAATATGTCAGTCGTTAAAACGTATATCATTTGATTTAGGGGGATGGGGGGATACCTATTTAGTTTCCAGGCACATACTAGACCACAATCAAGTAACTATATTACCTGCAGTTGTTATTAAAATGCTGTATCAAAAATAAAATTGACTTTGCACTATAGCCTAAAATCTAAACTCCTTGAAAGCGGCCTCTGAATATTAATGAACCTAGCATTTCAGACACTCGGCTCATCTTCATACCATTTACAACCTTTCGTAGGAGCATTGTACAGTGATCCCTCATTTTTCGCGGGGGGTTGCATTCCAAAAACAACCCATGATAGGCAAAATCCGTGAAGTAGTTAAGCCGGTACACCGGATTCCCACCGAACACATTTTGAGCATCAAAAATGCGCCCAACCCATTTAACGCACTAAAGCATTCGGTGTTGAACGSAGCAGCGGACTAAACGCGCGTCTGAAGGGGGAGGAACACCAGTCTCTCTTAATGACCGGTGAAATAAAGATAAAATAAAGAAAATTGCTTTGCTTTATTTCCTAAAGAGCAAGCGAACATTGCGCACGCCAGATAATTAATTCACCCGATAATTTAGAGGCGATTTGTCCAGGAGCTGCGAGCTGACAGTCTTTTTTCAACTTTTTAAATTTTATTTTACTTTATTTTTTTGGCAGCGCCTGCTGCAAAGCCGGAGGAAAGGAGAGTGGAAAAAGTCCAGAACTTATTTCTAGCGGCGGAACAGGTTGGAAGACGGTAATTTGGTTTGTTATTTATTGTTTTTTAAATCATCCTACAGGCTCTGACATGTTGATAGCCTGTTGAGCACTGTTTAGCCAATCAGGATGAAGAACACAATGCACTGGGGAAAAAACTGCACAAAAATTCCATGAAGCAGCGAGACCGTGAAAGGTGAACTGCGTTATAGTGAGGGATCACTGTATTTTGTTGTTAAAAAAAAAGAAGAAGAAACATTTGGTAACGTCAGTTTTGTAAAATAGCAAATCAGGATACAGTTGAACTGTACTCGAATGATCCGAAATCAGACATTGGAAGTACGTTTCCTGAAGAATCTGAGCTCCTGGGAGGAGCTTTGGGTAAATAGGTGGTGCTTTGCAAGAGCAAGCATTTTTGCACCTCTGAAAAGCTACCAAAAGAGATTCAAGGATTTCTCAAACATTGATAGAGTTTTATAGAATTTATTAAACTTCTTGAGGTGTTTCAAATAAAGTTTTGAGGTACGTGACAAATGTGTTGTTCATCATGGCGTGTCCACAGGAACACAGAGTGCGAGCAGACAGAAACTGCTTTGGAGCAGAGCTGGTAAGACAATGATTAGACCAACTGCCGGAATACTAAACATTCCTGTAAGTTTCCATTAAAGGCGTGCAAAACAAGTCTGTGTTGTTTTATTATTCAAATACCAAACCCCAGCAACAAGTGTTTTTGATTGGTTTTTATGCCTATGACGAGCTTTGGTAACTGATCTCTGATTTGTTGTATCATTGTGTGACTTCATTCCTACGTGTGTGAATAAAAGACAGTTCACATCCGCAGAGTTCAGAACTTCTCTGAACTTCACTAAGCTTTAGAGCGAAGTTAAGTATCACTGAACTTCTCCTTTGCAAAGTGAATCTATAAATCTTACTGGTCTCTGTTGTCATTGTTAAATGTTCGGCTGGGTTGTTGTGTTTCTCTGAGTTCTTAGGTTAAAAATACCGAACAAACATGCACGATATTATAATGTGATACACAGCTCAAATATGTCAGTTTTGCATACCAACCCCACTTTAAGGCTTGAATCATCTGTAAGAAACCATGAGCTTACAAATGGGCAGTCTGATAGGTAAAATGGGAGACACAAAATTAGCAAAAGGAACTGCAATGCAATCATAATAATGTACTAAATTGATCTAATGAATCATTTTCATGGCTTTAATTAAATGACTTGTGCAAGAAAAGTATGAAATGTTTAAGTCCCACTAAACACACCAAACTGTCTTACAACTTACAATATTTCTGTTGCACACCAAGACAGAAACAAACACAAGACACCCAGAGAGGTGGAATGACTCAACATGTCATTTTTACTATGGTTACACCACTCTTCAGAGGCCCTTGACAAAGATGATATTTTCTCTGAGGCCTCTGGTGCATGGCAAACACCTTGACTCTGTTTTGACTGAACAAATGTGTAACATTACGATGAGCCACTGATCTGCTGCGGCCCTCTGTCTCTTATGTAAATGCTCATCCTGAATGTGATGGGGAAATTCGCTGTTCAGCACGAATCTTTTCAACTCAGAGAAGTCTATCACCCCATGCTAGGCTGACACTGATCCCTATTTCATTCGAAAGCTGCGACAATGTAAGGAAAAAAGTATTGTATTGTGCTCAAAGTCAAGTAAATGTGCATCAGGTGGAATCACCAAGGCTTTAACAGATGAATAAAATCAATTTTGTCCGTGTAGATAGAAGAATAGCTAGCAGATAGAACAAGAAATTGTCAGAAGAGAAGTGAGACGATGAACTTTATGTGTTTACTTCTGATATATGGGGAATAAAGGTATWAAAAAAACAGACTGAAAAAAATTAAATTGCTTCACCCAAAGCTTGACATGAGTAAAAGCCTATCACTAATACTAAATTTTGGACTGGAAAACGCCGGTGGCCACAGTCATCACATCCTTAGTTTAGAATAAAATACGAAGTGGCATTCGTTTAAATGCAATTGCACACATCAGGAAGAGTGAAAAAGTTATTCTACAAAAACCCCAAAAATTGTCTTTTGCAGTTTAAGTCATGCTGCTGTTTAAGGGTACAGCTGTTGAATATGAGCAGTAGCTTCATGGAGACACAGCAGGGGCAACATGTCTTTGCATGTGTCTTGGTTGAGTGATAAGCAGCTGCTGGAATTAGTGACTGGAGGTCATCCAAGCTGTTTGTAGAATAGAAAAGCTTCAGGGTTCTATGGACATAAAAGTCCTTCTGGCTTTGTCACAAGTGTCAGAACAAGAAATCTAAAAGTGTAATTGAGTGCCAGTGCCACCTGATGCATGGGACATTATATTGTTTTGTAAAGTCCAGGGGGGAAGTCTTTAGTTGTTTTTTTTTAGATCAGAAGTTGCTAATAGAATGGTCATCACATCACTTTATACCAGGATCATATCCCTTCCAACCGCTTCAACTTTAAAGATCATAGGTAGACAGAGCTTAAATATGCCTTCATTATTTCCAAAGAGGTTAAGTAACAAAAACCACAATGTCTATTTCCATTTCAGAATCAGGATATGATTTATTGACCAATTTTACAGACAAGGCATTTTATGTTGTGTTGGGGTGTAGAACATTACAACATAAACAAGGAATAAAAATCAAGTACATTTGAAGTACACATGTTCCAAAAAAATAAAAATATATAGAACAGCTAGATTAATAAACTAGACATGGGTTTTTATGATGTAAAAACAAGTGTGCATTGCCTTGTAGCATGCCATTGCAGCATGGCTTTGCCTGCACCAGTGGACTTGCAGAATGAACTGTGACCAAGTTCAAATGTGTTTTCTATACCAGCTTGTGCTTGTCAATTAAGCAGGTGTTTGTAATAAGGGTAATTGTGTGAAAATATGAAGTTTGTAGAGATTTTCTGTCAAAGTTGTTGTTGCTGGGTTTCAAACCCTGATCTCCCACATGAAAGCCCATGACAGTAACCATGAGACCATTGGAGCTGTGGTAAAGAATGAGGCCAGGGTTTGGTTTGTATGTGTGCAGAAAGAGGCCACATTGCCAATGTAATGGTTGTCACTAATTTGAAAAATATTACAACAATAAAGCAATACAAGGGCAATATTACAGTAAAACATCAAAACACAATCATATTAGTATTGTAAACACTGAACTATTGAGATTAAATATTATTAAACTATGGTTCAGTACTGGGTAGATACAGCAGGGGCAGTATTGGACCAATACAAGGCTCCATTGACTCACCTTATGTGATTTTAAACATTAATATTTAAAAAACTATAAGTTGTACAGGCACCAAAAGGTATAGCCATCATTTGGAACGGGAGCTTTACAAATATAAATTACAATGGCAGCTCTAGGACAAAGTATGCAGGAGGAGAAGTGTGCCAAAATGRAGATGACTTGGATGGGAAACGAATCACAATAGTCTGCATTGYATTGGCAATGCACACTGATAAGTCTGTGACTATTGACTAAAAAAGCTTACAAARATAGCTAAGAATTGACGCTACAAACTAGCAGTGAAAATAACAATAATTTTTGCAAATGGAGAATGTTTTATATTCACATATAGCTGTTTCTACCAATTAGGTGCAAACTAAAAAGTGCYGTTGATTTGGCCTTAGCTATTTATAAGATCCATGTAAAAGAAATGATTGCTGATTAATAAAGTCTATGGAACTGAATAACTTTTTTGTGAAAACCCATGAGTCAACCAACAAACCACATTATTTCCCTTCTTAAAATGCGTGATGTTTGTGTACTTTTACCATGTGGTTCTTGCACCTGTACACACCTGAAAATGTGTTTAGAACCAGCTACATGGCACCTTCAACGCATGCATGGGAATTCAAAATGCTCCAAAAAAAATAGAAAAAGTTCATCCATACAAACAGAATTATTTTCWACTGTGCTGTATTTGCCATTAGATCTATGCTCTTTGCTCAGCACATTCAAAGCTTGAGGGATTACAAAGGATCTTCACCACCCCAGCAACAGACTATTTCTGCCTCWACAGTCGGGAAAAAGCTTCTGTAGCCACAAGTCTAAGAGCATAAAAAACAAGGTTTCTCCCCAAATACATATGTAAACCTGTATACCAATAGGTCCTCAATTGAATAACTTGAAGTTATCATAGATTCATATTTCWTCTGATAAAAATCAATGATTTTTGTCTTGATTTTATTCATTTCCTGCTGAATATTTTTATGCATTTTTTTCTTATCCCACAGTACACTTTTAACATAACCATAAAACCACCTTTCATTCAAGAAGTTATTTAAATTCATATTCATACAGTTTGAGCTTCACTGAACAAAACTGTATGTTTCCAAAGAATATAGCGAAAACATATTTTCATATTTATTGAGGAAAGAAAAATTTATGGCTTTGGAG
>NW_013952686.1:329874-345045 GCF_001266775.1 Austrofundulus limnaeus | reverse complement strand
GAACTACCATGTCATGTTTTTATATTTATAAGTTCCTGATGTCCTAAGTTGCCCTGCTTCAAGTTCCCATCAGTATTAATCCCTATGTAAATTTTATTATTGGCTGTACATTTAAAATGAATAATTCTTGAAATAGACAGAATTCATACAACTTTTTAAGTTAGTGAAAGGCATGTATTTATATGGGATAATAATTATAGTTTTTAAATCTCACAGAACCTCATTTGACAGTCTAGTTTAGTGCCATAGAGACTAACAACTTCTAGAGGAGACAATAAATTATAGTGTGATCACTGTGAGTTTAGTCTTGAGTTTAAGAAACTCAAGAGTCACCCGAGGCTAATGCTAGGACATAAAAATAATGAATGTAGTCCATGATGAGTTCCACGGCTCAGGCAGTTCATGAGCTACATGAATCAATACCAGAGGCCAAAGCCGTTCATGTTCTCCTTTTAACTTTCCATCTGTCCATCAGCTCAATAATTATAAAGGCCAGAATGGCAATTACTTTTCTATTGTCTTCCTAAATTTTACCAGGCACATTTTGAGCCGATGATGCTAGCATACGCATGGATTTAACAAAAAATAAATAAAATCTCCTTGTCAAACATGGTGCCCTGTTTTTCTGCAACTGCCAGTTCCTTTCAGCCCTACAGTAATTAAAAAGTCAATTTGAATATTTATAAAACAGCATATATGATGGAACTATTCATTTTTAATTATTTCACCATTTTGATCGAGAGATCAKGCCTCATTTATGTGTCCTGAATGTTTCTGAGAGCAGCACCATTGTTGTCACATGGCGGTAACTCAAGGCTCCAGGATAGAGGAATTTTTYATGACGCGTCTTTAATGTGAGAACATTTGAAGTATGTGCAAAGCGAGAAAAGAAAAGTTGAGCTTAGTCTGTGGAATGAAAATGAGATGCCAATAGACATTGTACACCAAGACAGAATGGGGAACAATTATGAACATTGCGCAATCAAGTGGGTCTCTGACAGGCTGAGCGGAGTCTGATGAGCCTCTGTGTCACTCAGGAGCTCCAGGGCTCCGCAGCTAATCAGCCACCAAGGAGGGAGGGTCTGGAGGGGCGCGATTGCTCAAACCCTCCATCACTACGCCAGGAGGAAGGCAATCACCAAACCATTTCCATGTGCCATTATTCCCGTCTCCACCCCCAACCTTCGACTTTTAAATCAAGGTCTACAGACGACCAGGAAAGCAACGAATGGAAGCAAAGTTGGCTGGTGGGTGCAATCAAATGAAGTGCTTAAAAAAACTGAAAGAAAAGGATGAGAGGAAAAATGTTGGTTCTGTAAATGTAGGCTATTTCTTTAAATAATCATAAATCTATTGGGAATATAAGGGGAACAGATTGAATGAGGCTCGGCTGCTTTTCAACCAGCAGCTCGTGAGATCCAGGTGATTGGGCTCGCAAATTGAAATGCACGTGTTGTAATAAAGTGCGTCGAGGAGATAGAAGGCGGATGGGTCAGGACAGGTGAAAGAGGGAAGTTCTCATTTTATTCTGGCAAGGGATTAACACAATGAGCATATGTTAGATGGAGGGGGGTGGGTCACATTTTCTGTCTGGCATAAGAAGAGAGAGAGCAGCGAAAAAGGACAGAAACAAAAGCTTCTCTTTTACCCTCTTAAAAGAACAAGACCGGAGTAGTTTCTCTTTCTTTTTTCATTCTTACGGACAGATTGGGAATAGAGAAAGGAGATAAGAAAAGGAGGAGGGGGAGCTCCTTTTCAAAAGTGAAACAAAAATGGATTGGACTGACAGGCCAGCWGCTGGATAGTGCTCAAACCTCTCCAAAGCACCAAAGCACATAATTGGAGGTAATATCTTCCCCTGCCCTCTGTTTTAAATTTGACAGTGGCTGAGGATTCCTAGTAACAGGTTCCTCTGGGCGATATGCTATCGTGTGCAATATACCATCTTAGACATTCACCATGGTAATTATTTGTCATCTCRTGATAAAAACTATAAAATCCCACCGCGTGCTGCCAGGCTTTACATGCCTCCCCGCCAGGTTAAGCTTCGTTTGTTTACTCAGAGCTGATGTCGACGCGCAGAGCATGTRCTAAAYTAGTAAAGCTAAAAYGCTATCGTAATGACTCTCAGCGTGCAAAAAGGCAGTCATAGTCATTTAAAAACTCTTTAGAGTTCAACAATATGTTAGAAAAGGAAACAGGATGGCCAGCTTTAACTTGCTAGACCCACAAAAAAAAAAAAAAAAAAACACAGCTCATCCGTGTCCTGTCTATCAGAAGCTGCACCACCAGCGCAGTCCTCTCCACTCACAGAACTAGCCCCTCCCTCTCCTGAACATTAACCCTTTAGGGAACAGATATTATACTTCCCAGAGCAGCAAAAATCATTTTCAGTGATTAGTAAAAAGTCTTTTATCATGGTTTTATTTTTTTATTACATTACTGACATTTTACAAGGGTTGGATTTATTCAGAGGTTTTACAAAGATGATTAGTACAAAGAGGATGTGATTTGAAGATTTATCATATAAACCTTAGTTCATTATTATTGATAAATTTTTCTGTTCACACCATTTAAATTAATGTCAAATTTGTTCTCATAATGTATATCACACATTCTTGTTTTGATGGGTGTCAGTATTACAACACATGTGTACTACTTGAACTTAATGTAGTTTAGTGGCTTCTAGTACTGTATTTTAGAGCTCTCAAGACAAAATGATAGATTTATAATGCAAAAGATAAGGCTCATAGGTTGATAAATATGTATATACAGTATATATGTATATATATATTGTCACTTATCGTTATCATGATAAAACCTAGAAATTATTGTGATAAATATTTTAGTCCAYATCACCCATCCCTAGGCTCTTCCTAAAAAAAATCACGTGTCTACATTCAAATTGTTTTTTTATCTTCCAGTATTACTACAWTATTGATAAAAARTGCAAAACCTCAGACCTTTTTGCTTGATAGATTTCAAATCTACAAGAACCTGCAAGTAGTTTTACAGCTTCCTWAAGCAAAGAAAAGAACAAAATGATGGTTGTCAGTACATTCTTATTTTTCTTACATCTCTTATTTTAATTTAGACCCCTGAATAAAGAACATTTGGAAATCTCAAAAAAACAAATTTACTTATTTGTGTGTACCTTCTACTAARATTGTTTATGAAGACTCTGTGCTATAATACAGTAATGTGTTTTAGAAGCCAAATCAGTCAAAAGCAGTTTTTCCTTGTATGAAATAATTACAGGAAACAATATGAATAGTTTCAAGGTCACCGTCATGTGTGAATAGAGTGAAACAAACAACGGAAAAAAATCAGTTGCTTGATTCATAGACTTTTATTACATATTCTGTACTGTCAGTTGTGTTCTGGATACAAAAGAAAAAGTCATAATGACATTTGAAGCTATTATCACTCTGACGTTCAGGTGGTCCTTCTGTGAACAAAGCAGAGGGGAGTTCAATGAGAAATTACATGAATATAGGTTCCCTCGTGCTTGCAAGATGGTCATTATTTGTAATGTGGTCAGTGTACTGGAAGTTGTAATTTTTATGCAAGGGGCTGTAAATGTAAAAGAAAAGGTTTATAGAGAAAATGGGCTCAAAATATCTGAAACAAGATTTTGGTTCCTTTTAAACTCTTATATTTGAATGTTAGACATAAATGAACAGGTAATAGTGTTTTTATGTTTGTTTTTTTTTATGATGCCCATATTCTTACAATATGTGACATTTCTAAGCTTCCCTTTACAACGTTAAACATATTGACATTTTGAAAGCTTCATTTGCTTTTTTTATTTTAGAAATGTTGCAGATGTAGTTTTGTTACAGCTCTTTCTTCAAATCAAATAAGACTGCTTTTCTTTTTGGTACAYCAATTGCATTCAGCATTTATTATATGAATGAGGCTGTGGTTTGCAAATACACACACAAGCACAACTCGCACAYTCCACTCATAAATGTCACAAACACTGCATACAGAAAGTGTAAATGTGTCTCAAAGACCTCTGGGGATATCGGATGCTCTTATTTTCTGGCATTTCTGACTAAAMCAGCACGCAGGAAGACCTTTCATTGTTTGATTAAGAACGGAAAATAATCAGTCTTATGCTGCAAATGAGTCATTAAATTTGCATATGATTATTGCAACATTATTTCAATTGATCCTTTTCATCAAACAGATAATACTTGCTGATTGCAGATGATTTTGGTGCAAATAGATTTCATAATATATTGTTCAGTCTTGGTAATAGAACAATTATGAAGATAGCTCATACTGTTTTTCTGGTTTGCTAAGAAATTGGCCACTATTCAGTAAATTAATTCTCTTTTTATTACGCTGGGTGAGTGAAAACACAATKCTGAGTTCACAGTTAAAAAAGAAGCAGCATACTTTGTTTTTGAAGTGAACAATGAGGAGATGAAAAAAAAGGTCACAAATAGGTGTTAGCTTTTCAAAATGATACATGAAGTTGAGCTCAGAAATGTGACAACAATGCAAAAGCACATAGTGCTGAAGGATTTACACATTTGAAAAAAAAACAGTGTTGAGTTAAATGTCACTTTGGTGTTCATATTGTAGCTTCAGTTTAGCAAGAAAATAGGGAACTTTATGTGCCATTATCTGAATATTATATCAAATGATGGGAGACATTTTTTTCTGCTTTTCAGCCTGGAAGTAAAGCACTGAATGGAAGTTACTTTTCTCACAAAGACACTCATAAAGTATGGCAAATGACCAAACATCATTATCAAAATTCCCMAATTCCCCAACAAATGTTCACTGCTTTTACACACAGGCAAGATATGTGTTGTTTTAATGACTATTTTCTTTAACTTGGTCTTGTTTTTTCCAAAATTGACCCCTACACTCACGCTCTGTAACAGTGGGTGTGATGTAGCTGAGCACAGACTGACCTTTCTGAATATAAATCTTGTTTTTAAACGTTTTTATACAAAACATCTAATAATGAAAGCACTGGCATTTAGCATTTATTGAAGGGATCCCATTTCACCCCTTCGCCCCACCTCTCATGCCAAAGTTATACACTAAAATCATTTAATACTAAGAAAAGAAGAAGTCATATTTGATTTAATCAGACTTTARAAAACAATATGTGAAATATCACACAATGTATCTGTCTCAGCTATGGCCACACCAAGTTTTAGCTTGGATATAGTCATTTTTGTGTTTGTATAATTAGCTTTGACAGCAGTCTTGAAATGGGGTTACTCCAAAAGTTAATCAGGTATAGATGTTCATCCAAAGATGAGTATCTGAAAGTTTCATTGAAATCCATCCAGTGGTTCATGAGATATATTGTTATCAAATACACATACACTTGTCTCAATAAACATGGCTTTTGCTTTGACTCCCATTAATGTCTACAGCCTAACCCTGACCTCTTACCCTAAACCCTCACAGCTACACACCTGAGTCTAACCCTAATCTAAACTGAATTCATACCTTACTTCTAAAATTAACTCCTGACCCACAAATGTTTTTTTCCCATTGTGTGGACAAAAACACAATGACAAAATGCCCTCATAAGCATAGAATATTGTTAAAATATGTCCACACACTAATAAAAAAACACTTACACACAGACAAACACAAACAGACACACACACAGAGACAAATATTTTCACCTGCTTTTGCCTTTCTGTGCAGAAGATAATTAAACATTAAGAAAGCAGTGATTTTTTTTTAACATTTGTCCTTAATGGCAGAAGCTATATTTAAAATAATAACAAGAAACATTGCTATATTCTGAAGAATAATGTTAGGTAAAAAAAAATGCTTGAGGTTTCACACAGATGCACTTGAAACTGAAAGGCATAATTTAGGAACAATCAGAAGCCTAACTCTTCATTAACTCTCTGTGATAGAAAATTGATTTGACAAAAAAAAAGAGAAAAAAAATTGCCTGCTGCTTAATTATGAGTTACAATCTCCCCTAATCAATCTAGTTTGCCACTAAGCTGTTTCTATGACAGCCATCTGTACTTGAAGAAGAGCAAATCTCCAASAGTAATAAACCTGCGAGACAGCTCTGGCCTTACATTAAAGACCATAATTTATACAAGCTTTACTAATAGCTTAACCAAATTGTAGCGCCAACCTCTAACCGCCTCCAGTCTCTCTGTCCCTTCCCTTTCCTGTCAACAATAATCTCTTGGTTTGTTCTATATGTCTGAAGGTGGTCACACGCAGACAAGCTGTCTTCGCATGAGTCACTTGGGAACATTTTGCGGTTAACCACACTGCTCTCCAGAGGCAACCTGGACGGAGAATTGCCAGCCGGAGAAAAAAACACTCTCTGAGACGAAGGAAGAACCATCGCAGATTGTCTTCCCTGCACACAGCGTGGGCGCTGAGTGGAATCTTCTGAGTATTGGCTGTGCTAACTAAATTGACATTGGCTTCCAACCTCCTGGCTATCCATCAGTGGAGGGGCAAGCACAAGGCCTAGAGAGGTAACCCCCAGGTCTAATGCACTTCCCTCGGTAGTCCTCATTTTTTACTGCCAGCATGAAAAGGAAGGAGAAAAAAAGACGTGTAAAAAAGAACGTGGAATAAAGAATCTACCTTYTCCACATCCTCTTGATATTTTTGGTGATAGCCATTCATTTGTAGTGTTTTTGGCCTGAGGAGGTTTGTCTTATCTGTTCATTGTCTTTCTCTCAGAGGGGAAATAGAGGGTGAGTCTTCTCTAGCCGACTCTCTCACAGTTGATTAGTAACTCCTGCTCTACCCATACGCTCCAGGGATTCTACGCCAGCTCTCCTTATACATCCCCTTGTCATGCACACACTTCTTCTCTTTCCCTCCCTTTCCTCCTTAACACACTCTCGTGCACACAAATCTCGCTACAGTCATGGAACAGCAATTTGAGGGAATCACACAACCAAGACCTGACATTTGCGGTGCACCTATAACAATGAGAGCTTGATTAAAAGGGCAGAATGAAATGGTGTCASCCTCCACTCATTGTCCTTAGCCCAAGTTAAATAGGATTTAAACCTGTGCCTTACGACTGATACCTCCCCTGTCAAATTTTGATTGCTTTAAAGCGGTACAAAGAAAGGGCTTTGCTGTTGCAATGCGGGTGTTTAAACTGCATGTWACCGAAGGTGTCAGAGGTGACCAAGTTTACACAGCGTCTGGGATGAGATAAGCCGGTCGCTTAAGCGAAGAGGCAAAGCAAAGCTCGCACGGGCTCAAGGAAATGCTGCRGCGTTTGAAAGGCAGAAGAATAAAGCTGAGTTTTATCTGGTATAAAAGTAGCCAGCTATGCAACATGGTGAGTTTTAAAATTGGGATCAAAAGGTTCAAGCTAATTAACCAAATGAGAGYCCCCTAGCGCCATCCATGTAACTGCTGTTGTTTTCCTTCTCCCTCCCTCTGTCTGATGTGTTGCTGTACTTTGAGTACATATGGTGTGTACGCAGTTTGCCAACATACACAGCATATTTGAAAAAAGACAAAATCCTTCCTGTGCTGAAATGTAAGAAATAAAYGCCAAATTACCTCCATCAAGATCCATCTAATTAACTATGTTATTCTGCAGGCATGACCCTTTGAGCAAAATGCCCTTTGATCAAGCTGTTTCTTCACAAGCTGTTTTCAAATATTCAACTTTTCCAACATTGCCCTGAGGACGACTGCAATGGGCAAGWCAAATGAAAAGGACAAGGGCACATAATAAAGACAAATGGCTAGAGCATGACATTTGATTTATTGCCRTACTACAGTAACATTCAGAAGGAAATAGCTGACATTGACAAGTCATGAATTTAAAAAACTGTCTGTTTAAAAAACACGTGTTAGACTGATTTTTAGTCCTCGATGGACACATAGAGGGTTTCAAGAAATTTGTTGATCATATTAACCAAAGTGKTAATGACAGTCTTAAAGAGATTGCAAGCCTGTTTTACTCAAAAAAGTATTTTTTTTTATTATCAATGAATCTGTTATATTAGTCAGATTTGGACACCTGTGTCTCCAAGATTGTTAGTTTTTAAACGTATCAGTGGCCTTGTGGCTAAAATCAGCTCAGTGAGATTGCAGCATGATTGGTTACAGGGTATCTCGCCGACTCACTTTAAGAACAGTCGGTCAGCTTTTTAGTTGCTAATGCCTCAAATTGTGGAAATCCCTCCCAGTCAATCCTAAAATGTACTAAAACACAGCTTTTTTAAACAGATGTAATTACTGTTTAATTCATTTTTTCCAGTTTTAGTTTTATACATATGCAGTTGAAGTGTAAAAACTGAGGAGCTTATAATTAAGGTACCTCAATGAAAAAAAATTAAATTTGTAAAAATAAAAATAAACATAAATAAATTTTAAAAAAGCCAAAAGTTGTTGCTTTTCTTACGACTGYTCTCCTATGCAGGGGTTGCCACAGCAAACAAACTCCCATGAGGGATTTGGCGACTGCTTTATGCCTGATGCCCTTCCTGACACAACCTGATACCAAGAYTGCAGCAGTGATCACTGAACCACTGCATCCTCAAAAGAAAGGCCGGAAGTAAAATCAAAAATTTAAAACTATGATATGAAAACGTAAGAAAAATCTGTTTTTAAGGTATTAGAAAATAAATAACATTGTAAAAATACATTCTTGGTGTATTTGAAATTTCTTTGAAATCCTTAAAGATAGCAAATGATAACCCCACCCCCCAAAACAAGCCTCTCAAAAGAAATTTAAGAATAGAACATGAACAACAAAGTGTCTGCCTTGCCTTTGAATGAAGAACACAGCCATACCAGTATTTTTTTTTTCAATGGGTACAAACATATGCTTGCCGAGGACCTTGCACTGTGGATCTCCCACTCTGTTGTACAATATGAAAACACCATCTGGTGTGTGAGCATCAGCTAAGCTAGCTGGGGGTAGATAGGGACCTGCTATGTCCCAGGATTATCATACTGGTTGGTAGATCCACTTTATTAGCCCCCAGTGGCTTGAATTATTGGATGAACATTACTACGTGTGACTGATTTCAGAGGAAGGCACTTCCACTTGCTCCTTGCCGTTCAGTCTTATTGACAACCCACACTGCACGAACGTTCCTGCATTATCTCTCATCATTTTGTACAAGAACACAGCTCGTTTTATTCACTCTGACTTGAATGAACTCTTGTCTGTTTGTTACGTGTTGAGTGTTTTTACTGACTTGGCATAAAAAAAAAAGTTGATTATGATAGGCCAGAGGCACTTTTTTGTCTTCCAAAGCTGAACATTTTCTTCTCGCGTGTCTTAACAAAATCACGGATGAGTAGAGAAGACGGCACATTCAGAGATGAGTTCTCCACTCAACAGAATGAACATCTGCCGTTTCTCATCAGCAAGACTGAAGCTAATGATGAGCCACGAGTATGCTGACAAAGAGAAAGAAATTGGATTGTGTACAAGGGGTCCAGGGAGACCAGACATATGTTTTAGAAAATGTTGTGGATGGAGTATGGGTTTATATACATTGTGTGCGTGCGTGCGTGCGTGCGTGCGTGCGTGCGTGCGTGCGTGTGTGTGTGTGTGTGTGTGTGTGTGAGCTGAAACACAGATGCCAATAGTGGAAGAGGCAGAAAATGGGCCTAAGCTATTTCCTGTGCAGTTCGTTTATCCTACTGTTTATACATGCGGATGACGGGGGAGTGTATTAGAGCAGGTAAAACAACTGTTGTATTCCTCCCTTTTCAATCTCTGCTTTCACTAACAGATAATGGAATTACACATCAAAGAAGCTTCTCCCTGGATCCAATTCTTCTGTGACCTCTACCAGCCTTTGTTCATATTCACCACAACAACTCCCCGGCCCCGAGCCTCCGCCAGCAGGCTTCTTCTTCCTCCCTCTATATCTCTGTCAAGGGAGAGATTAAATTTTGATGAAAATGAAATATTCATTTCCACTCAGCAACTGATGGCCATCTTAATTTGATACAACTTTTGATTCAGCATCTTCATTGTTCTTTTTCATCACCAAATACCTCTTTACCCCACTCTTCTGACCCAACTGCACCTCCCTCCTTTGGGTAATCCTTGATAGTTTGCAAGTTGAGGGTACACTCCTTGCAGTTTCATGCTTAAAAAAAAAAGAATCACACAAAAGCGTCTCAGTTTCTCTCTCGGCTGCTTGTGCAGGGATAACAACGAGCCACTGAAGTGGCTCTGTGTTTGAAGACTCCAACTAAAAGTGGAGACCACAAACCCGATTTATCCTGCTGAAGCTTATGAGCGGTCATGCTGCACACAGCTTCAAGTACTGCACATTTTTCAGCTCACATTGAAACTTTGAGGCTGTTTCGCAGACAATATTGAAAGCCGGAATCTTGCTTTCCCCCTGCATTTTCAGGAAAAGCTAAATGAAAAATGCATGTGGCCAGGTGTTGCTGAGGCAAAGTGAGCAGCTGAGGAAATAAAATCAACATAAAATCATGGGGGAGATTGATTAAATGACACTGATTAAGTCCTTTAAGTATAAGATAGATAAAGTAATTGATTATTCRATGAAACCCTGTCAGGGAGTGACTAACCTCATGGAGAGAAARGAGACAACAAATGATAAATTACTTTAATCAATGCACAGAGGTGATACAGCACATACTGCTCAGATTATTATGTTTTTATTTAAGCAGGTTATGAATACATTTTYATATGAACACATATCTAGATTAGGTAATCCCTGTCTGGAGAGCAAAAGAAAAGCAGCATCACTCAAATAAATACAACGTGACTCAGTTGAGTTACAGATTGAATTCACTAAATTATTCATTCAAAATAAGGTTAAATTCCAAATAAATCAGTGTACTATWTTAGTCTTTCATTTTGGTGRAAGTACAAATAATTTTATCTTTGAAGAGAAAAAAAAAACTCTCACCCGCCTTCTTGATTTTTGCCTTTGTTGCAGAAAACTCTGCACGTTAGATTGAAATAAATAAAACGAGAGGTTGCAAAGCTTGTCAAAAAGCGGGGAAAATACAAAARGCAAGCTGAGGAGGACTAAAGAGAAACACAGCACGCCAGAGGACGAATCCAGTGGAACTGGTCTTTTATTCCCTCCAACAGATAGAAGCTGCTGAATGAGACGGAGCCACCATCTGTCCTCAACTTAGAGCAATGCACTGGAAAAGCACTAAAATCAATGGCAACAACTCTACCTTGGATACCCACCATTACCCAGATGGTGTACTTGGAGAACTGCAGGCCACCTAACCGAGAGCAGACAGCACAGACATGGAGCACCACGCTCAAATACCACCGCCCACCTCGACGAAATTCACTGCTTCACTTTGGTTGGTAACCAGGGCTGGGGGGAGCGACATTAGCCACCTTGAGCTGACTATAAAAGACCCCACTGTTGGCTTTTTAGCAAGGCCGTTGCGATAATGTGCACCTGCACAGATTTCCACATAAAGTGGCTACACACTGATTTCAAGAAGCTCTCAAACTAAAAGTGTATTTAATGGTCTGAATCAGTAGATTAATAGAAAATGCTAACACTATTGTAATGATATTTTCATATTTTACACACGCTGAAGCTGGATAAAATTAAATTATATAAAAGGTATTTTTTTCCTCAAATATTACCACTTTAGTAATAGGCACAGTCATTGCAYGCAAGCAGTGAATGCATGCGTTTTTGATTTTTTTTTTCTTTTCTTTTGTTGTTAAGGTGAATCCAACAACCTCTTCTTGCATGTTTCACCTCTCAGCTTGTCAAAATATAGTCAAAGTAGAGCACCCCCCTCACACACATACACACACATACAAAAAACTGCTCCCGCAACACAAGCAATGATAGATTCTATAAAAAGCAGCTGTGTGACAGTAGCACGTTTCAGGGCAAGTTTGTCTCCACTTTGACTTAAAAAAAAAACAAAGCCTGTCAAATCTATTTCAGGTCTTCATTTGAACAGCTGCCACATGAAAAAGACAGAAGAAGAAATACTGACCCTTTGACCAAGTAACTTTTACTGCACATCAGTAATCAGAAAGCTTTTTTCCCCCCAAAAAACATCACCAAATTTCATAAACAAAAACATATTAAATCAACTTTAATGAGGCAGCTGACATTCTTAGGGCCTCTCTGGTGACTTCATGTGAAGCCTAAACGTTATTACAAACACTTTACACTTTTACTTTGATATGTTAAGCATAAATTCTATATTTATAACACAGAACTTTAACAGTATTCTTCCATTTTTTTTGTCTAGTAAAATGTATATTAGAAACTCTAGAATCCAATAGAATTAATATTAACACATTTTATTTGCCACCCAAAGGGTTTGTCAGGAGTGTTAATCGGATGTGCCACGCGAAGAGATGACTGCTTTAAAAGGGCAATTTACAGCTCTTACAATACATGATATAGAATATGCAATTTTGAACTGTTCATCCACTTTCAGCCATTTGGAAGACAAAAAGCCCCAGTGCCATTAAGCATGCCTCCACTCTATGCCTGCACTCTGGCTGTTGTAGTGGTGGTATTTTAATATGGGCCGATGCCATTTTGAGTAATTGCCCTTAATGGCAGTTCGCCAAATGTCAAAAACTATTTGCCTTGTAACAAAAAAAAAAAAAAAAAAAAAAAAAAACACGTATTGATCTCCATTCTGTTCATGTCTCTTCGCTGTGCAGGATGTTTCATCACATGGCCAGTCTGTGAAAGGCAATTCTCACATTGTCCCTCAGTGAGTGATTAGAAAACTAGACAAAAGCCATGCAGCACAAAACTTGACTCTCCTTTTTTTTTTTTGTCTCTGCAAAATGTAAATGGGACCAAGGTTTGGCTGCAAAGGAACAAGTTATTATTATTATTTTTTTGTCATGCTGTTGCGTTTGTTGTGTATTCTGACATTAGAGCTTTAAATAAATTGAAAAACTTTCACATTTTAAGCTGTGCAGCTGTAACTCTGTGATCGTCCTCTAAAACAGAAGGCAATGGGTTGCTGAATATAGCAGGTGACTCAACACTCTGGCCGCAGAAAATGGAACACACAAGGCAGAGTGCATAGAGGTCACACTAACCCACAATGTTTCCACGCACCGTATACCTGAGTGCAAAAGGCAGTGACGATTTTTCCGAACAATCATGGACCTATAATGCACTTTTGTGCTGTTGCTTAAAGGCTGCGTCTCGTTCAAGTGAGAGGAAAATTCACAAGCGAACCGAGGCGCGCGGTAAGACACTGCTTCTTTTACTAAATAATAATAATAATAATAAAATACAATAAATTAAAAAGGAACTATGCAGCCGCGGTGGAGAGAGAAAAAGCAGAGATGCGCTGAGCGCGGAGCAACTTTCAAGGTTACAATTCTAAACACTGTGAATGAGTAAAAAAATGACCTAAATGTGGACTTACCTATCCGTATAACATGAGGCATCCCGCAAGAGTGTTGAATCCAAAAGAGACAAGCAATCAGCGATGTCCAATATTCCCAAATCGCACTCCGGGGAGACAGCCAAGTATTTCGCATGGTTGCAAAGTCGCGGGATCCACTTTTTCTTTTCTTTTAAAATTCCAAAGACGAGTCAGAATCGCTCATCAAAACTGAATTCTACGGAACATATGTGGAAATGGGTACATGCGACAACTCTGCACTYATTGTTCTTGGTGCAACATTCTCCTTGGGTTTCTTTTTTTTYCCCCCACCTGCCTCTCAGTCTTTGAACGATGAGGATAACCCCTCTCCTGGTCCCTCACAGGAGGATCAGCGAAAACCTGCGACTGTAATTGCCCTGCAGGAGTCTTTTTCTCCCCCCACCCTATACCCTCTCACAGACGAAGCTTTCTGACTTACAGGGAAGTAAGGCAACTATGGCACGGCAGCAGCAGCCGAGCCGAACTCCTGCACCGCTGTGGAAGAGGAGAACTGCGCCTGCGGAAGTTTAGTTCTCCTCGACTGATTCTGTCCTCCGAAAGAAAGAAGAGGGGGAAAAAAGAGAGAGAAATGTTGAGGAATTTCAACAGACTTCGGTGGCTCAGAAATGCTTCTTGCAGTTTAATCACTCCAGTCCTTCGTTCCACTTCTGATAACGGCTCCAAACGCAGTGGAGGAAAGCCGCTCCGCTCCAGTAGCGCACCGTTATTGCAGGAGGATGGTCACTGATGAACGTCCCTCTGTTGTTGTTGTTTTTTTTCTTCCTTTTTTTTTAAGGATCCTCGTTACCCAGTTTTCATTTTACAAATCTTTTAGTTTGTACTGGATGGGAAGGTAGTGCAGAAAGCTGTGCGTATGACGACCCTCCTTCCACGGTGCCACTAGAGGCACGCGTCGTTACGCATAGCTGTCAACTCTGTCCAAGTGTGCCGTGGAGGTGAGAGGGATCCAGATCATTTGCTGTGCTAAAATGTGCAGCATATTAAATATACTTGTTCTAGGATTTCACAAGATTATTTTAAATAATACACACATTTCTTTTTGTTTCTCACTTTCCTTTTTCTTTTCTTTTTACTTTTTTTGAATCGAGGTACAAGTTCCATCTTTCACTGCCTCAAGCAAATGAATAAATAAAAAGAGAAAAGCCCCAAAGTGTTCCACAGATCTGAGATAAAAAAAAAAATAGCAAGTGTCAGAAGGTGAGGCCACTAAGAAAAGACACGCTTGTGGTTATTTGAAACATTCTGTCTGTGTCAATGAAAGCATTAATCACTGATTGCTTAGTGCATATTCAGCTCTTCATTTTTCATTCTTCTACAAAGAACCATTAAAAATAAAAAAAAAGCAAGCTGCAGCTCGAATAGAAGGGATGCTCACCACTGCAGCAGAGGTGGATTGAGGCAAAAGAAAATGTCAGTTACATGAGTGCATTTCACCTAAAACACAGATCTGAACCTTCCAGCATTAAAAAAAGAAAAAAAATGAAAGTAAGCTTGGAATAAAAAGATGAGCCACTATCAAATTTTAGCTCAACAAAAGCACACTTTGTAAACTGTTATAGATAGGTGGGTAGACTCATGCAGCAGCATTTATTTGAAAAAAAAAGTAACAAAAATGCATAACTTGATGCATTCCCCAAATTGCTATGTTTCCACATTAAATTCACATTTGTTAGAAATATGTTGAAAAATGCATAGCTACATTTTGTGTGTGTGTGTGTGTGTGTGTGTGTGTGTGTGTGTGTGTGTGTGTGTGTGTGTGTGTGTGTGTGT
>NW_013952686.1:327783-329302 GCF_001266775.1 Austrofundulus limnaeus | reverse complement strand
GAGAGAGAGAGAGAGAGAGAGAGAGAGAGAGAGAGAGAGAGAGAGAGAGAGAGAACGTGAAACAAAACATTTAGTGACTCCGTCAATTTTCTACATTTTACACAAGTGTTGAAGCATAAAACTGTATGTCTGAGTTATTCCTGTTTCCTGCAGCCTTGAGCTATAGCTTTAAATGTCCCGAGTCTCGTTTTCTCTTAGAGAAGTATTTTAAAATCCTTGCTATTACAGAAAATACTAAGAATATAATTTGGTAATGYTAGTGCAAAAGGAGTGGAGCCAGAAGGATTGTTAGAAAAGACCAGATCTGTGTTGGTGTCTCCCACATTCCCATTTGTTTTTTGTACTACAGTTGAAATCAGTTCTAGAGATGTAGACACACGTTTTCTTTGAGAAAACCAGAAAAAGAAGTAAAAATGCAAACCATTGTGCCAAAACTGTAAAACAAATATATGCAACAACACAAATACTGCACTAGTTTAGTAATGATGACTAAATTCACGAGTAAAAATGCAATATTCATAAGACTAAGTTGCTGTGAATTTCTTATGTGCATACTTTATAACATGGCCAACTATTTTATTAATGACATTGTATCTTTATATCTTAGTTTAAAATCATTTAAGCATACAAAACTTTATTTTGACATGTATACTCTATTTTGCTGAAATACATGCTTTATGTGTTTTGTATAGATATTTTTCTTTTAAAATTAGTTGTGAGTTGTAAAGATTTGCATTTATTTATGTTGCTATAAGAAAACAAACCACAAAAACATTTAACTGATATAATACTGATATAATTGACTAATTGATTTGATCTAAAACATTAAGATAAAAATCACAGAGACTGGAACAATTAGCAAAAAACGAACAGGAAATAATGATACATCCTGTAGTAAATTGTACATTTATTCATGATCAGTGATCATTTATAAGTATGTAATGATCAGGGCTCCTATAATACCTACTGTGTTGTTTGKTTGGAACATCCTTTACATTTTCTCTATAAAGTGCATTTTTTTTTATCATTGTTAGTGTGAACCAACGCATTCTCGCAATGTGTTATGTGAACATTTGATCAGAAAAAAAATAACACTTGTCTGATAAATACAGTAAAAAAAGATAGAAATGTTATTGATCAGGGCCCGTATTTATAAAACTTCTTAGAGTGGATTTTTAGACTTAAGCTCTGAAAATTTCTTAGATTTGCTCCTACTCTCAAACTTAAGTATAAGTGCCAGTCATCAAAATTCTTAAGTCTAAGAATCACTCTTACTCTCAAGAAAAGTTAAGACTGCTCCAGAGGACTCTTAAGTGGTTAAGAGTTGCCACTAGGGGTCTGAGATGAACTGAGGAGACAGAGATCACAGCTGTCCTCCTCCCCACCTGAGGGTTATTCTCAGTTATAAGATGGAAAAGAGGTTTAATCAGAAATATACAAAAGAAACAAAGGTAGGTAGGTAGGTAAGTAGGTAAGTAAGTAAGTAAGTAAGTAAGTAAGTAAGTAAGTAAGTAAGTAA
>NW_013952686.1:324994-327512 GCF_001266775.1 Austrofundulus limnaeus | reverse complement strand
GTGTGTGTGTGTGTGTGTGTGTGTGTGTGTGTGTGTGTGTGTGTGTGTGTGTGTGAAGCTGGTGTTGTCTGAAGAGGAGGAGGGAGCAGCTCAACATTACCTCAGGCTCTGAGACAAAAAAACAACTTTAAAGCTGCTGAGTTTTTGATAAAAAAAAACTGTTCTCATGATGCCAATGAGAACATTTTATGTATTTTACAAACAAACAGTACAGGGGGGTAATATCAGTGTGCTGCAAGTGAACTTATCTTAGGATTTTCACAGTTTTATTTAGACATTTCTCCAACAATATTCTTGAACATGAAATCTGAGGCAGTGATTGGTCCATGCTGGTGTTTTTTCTAACGTCATCCAGGATCAGCTTTGCAGCACAGCCAGGTGTCGCAAATCAGCTCTAAGACTGACATTTAAGAATTACTCCTACACTTCGCTTAAAGTAAGACTGAGATGCTTGATAACTGACTTTTACTCTCAGCTTTGAACTAAGAATTAGTTTACACTTAAGTCCACTCTTAGCAGCATTCTTAAGAGTAATTCTAAGAACTTTTATAAATACGGGCCCTGATCTTGGTCAGAAGAGTGATGTAACCACATTTAAATAATCCGTTAAACAAACTTCACATACATTTAAACACTGCAACACTCAAATATAGGCACTATTATGCTTTACCACTGGTGAAATATGGGGGAAAAAGAGAAAGGCAACATATTTTAATCTATATTTAAACCAGAATTTATCATGTATGCACAATGAAATCTCAATTTTACAAGAGGACACTGAAAACTGTTTTGCCCAGATAGCTGGATTTGAAGCTGCTAAACAGACTGTGCACTTTTAGCAAACACATTTTTACTGTTTGTTTGATCAGACTTCCCTTTGAGGTCTGGAAAAGAAAAAAGAAAGCATTTTATCTGGAGYTGTGGATATTTGATGTGACTGTGCAAAGCCTGGACTGAAGCTCAAAGAAAAAAAGAAAAGGAAAAAAACATGACAAGAAAGGATAGTGAGGGATGTAAACTACTATTTAGGAAATTCTACTTCGATTTTTAAGTTAATTTAAAAAAAGTCATTTAAGTTGACACTCTTTATGCAAGACACACATTTACACATGACAGCCAAGTCAGTTCTGTTTTTTTTCCTCCTTTTTTTGTTTTTAAATTATTGTTGTTGCATCTACAAGCAGCAAGCGATCAATTTCTCATCTGGCAAGTTGGTCATAACAAACAGCTCCTGCAACATCAAGTCTGTATTGTAAAGTGGGAGACATTGACAAGAAGTGTACTTATGTTACCAGATTGATCAGCACATTTTGTTTATTTTTTAGGAGACTTTGACAGAAAAGGAAGCACAATCAATTCCCACAGTGCCTTGCTTGTAAGCCTGTGAATGCTTCAAGAAGATGTGCAACCCAAGATGTGAGATTGTTCATAATTATTTGGAAAAATTGCGGCTTCTTCGATTGAGCCTAACAAATGAATCATGTGAGACGTTTTCACWATCGACTGAGCTGTTCCCTTCAAAAGAGACATAAAGAACTCTGCCACCAGACTGAACATAGCGCTGAAGATCGAACAGCTCCCCTCAACAATGGTCAGGGGGAATTTGTCTCTATGTTCGATGTGGTGATAAATTTGATGTCTGTCTTTTTGAAGACTCTTTGATGGGGTTCACGTCTTTGAAGAAGAGGTATTGGCTTTGTTWAAAAAGTACATTGTAAGAGTCGACTTTTCAAACGATTAGAGTTGTAGTCTTTTGAAAGGAAATATGCAGGCAGATCAAAAMTGTTTGGGGTTTGATTTTTTTCAGTCTCTTTTTGACGCGTTGTTATGATGTATATGTTTTGGGTTTACTGTTTTTGTAATAGTGGAAGAACTAGTTTTAAAGMTGCAGGGCAGAATCTTAAACCTAACTCATTATATTTCTGTGTTTCAGTTTTTCTTCATAAGTTGTTGCACAATCAGACCCAATGAAATAAATTTCTGACCTGCTTGTTTASTTCAGTGTTTGTATTTTAACCTGCCTTTGACCAGATGCTCCGATGTTGCTTTTTTTTTCCTTTGGAAGGAAGAGAGGTATAGATCGAGTAACTTTAAAAACAATTTGGTCCGAAACTGACGTCAGATGTTACTGTCATAAGTTTCTGCAAATTCTCAGTCATCCAGCACATGGACAATTAAAACAACAAAGGCAAAGCAACTGGACTTCTGTTCTGTAGCTGAAGACGTGTGGAGTTAAATGATTTAAACTGCATGACTCCAGGTTAGTAGCAGTATTATTGGATCGATCTGCTTACCACCTAGCCTGGTTCAAACCAGACCCTGTCCTTCACTTTGCTTCGTTCGTACAAGGGTCTGGACTTGCTGCATTGAGAATCAATTTCTTGCAGGAGGCGTGGCCTCTGCTGAAGCATGTGTGTTGTCAGTGTAAAGGAAGCTAAGCTAAGAAGCTAATCGGAAATCGCGTGCGCTGTAAACAACCCTACTGAGACGAGAAAAGTACCGAGCCGAACGAGACGAC
>NW_013952686.1:318837-324863 GCF_001266775.1 Austrofundulus limnaeus | reverse complement strand
CTCCACTGCCGTATGCTAAAATAACTAGCAGACACTGCGCAGAACATCAGCGTTATGTTCTCTAATTGGCCTGGACGAAAATTCTCACAAAGAAATCCTTGTCTATGGGAGAAGTCCCAGACGGAGCAGTGAAGGGAAACTAGAATTGAGCGGAGCTGCGTAGGAAGGCAAGGGCCAGGCTACTCACCCCCACCTCACTGAAGTAAAAGTTGGATGAAATATGACAGGGGTGTTAAGACTGCAGTCACTTTCAAAAGCATCAGATATGTATCTGATTCAATACCACTTACTGAGAAGACCTAGATGTGATTTAGAGAAAAAAAAAACTGATTTGGGTAATCTTTGCCTGCAGYATGAACATAGCCTTAGATGGATGCACAAAATTTGGATTAATCCTGATCAGCTCCTGAAAAAGTTGTGAAATACTTTGGTAAATCTGGGCCTGAGTTTTCATGTGGGCACAGCATAGGAATAATGTCAATTTCAAGTTTCGTACTCTTGTGTACTGTTGTGTACTGTTGTGTTCCAAATACATGTCTTCTATCACTGAGCACAACCCCGTTARAAACAGGCTGCAATGCCAAAAGTTCTCCTGGTACAGGTTGTTATCATGACAGAGTTTGCTGTAACCCCATTGCACCAGGTCCACAACGCCCACATAACTTTTGTGAGCACAGACAATTAAATGTCGGTTTACTCCTTTCAATACAACTTTTGGCAGTACAACTGCTTTGCTGACAGACTCAACACTTTCCTCAGCCACACAGTCTTATGATTCAAGTCTATGTGCCATGTGCAGACAAGGTTATGAGGAATTGGTCCAATTCTGCCGCTGATTGCAAYGTTTACCAGAGCTCTAGACTGTGCTGGCTTGGAGTTAGAGACCGCTCAAGATGTATGTGCTGCTGCTGACGCATGTGGCAGTGGTGTGATGGGGAGAGGGGAGACAATCACAACCCTGATCAGTCATCCAGACAGTCTGTGAGATGGGAAGCGATTGCTAGCGGGATTCAGCCACTGGTTATAGATGAGAAAGGCACAGGGTAATAATGGATTCCTGACCAACCTGATTTATCAATTGAATTATTAGTGTTATCATACTTATCATCCTTGCCATTTATCTTCAATAACCACTGAATGCCAGCTCAAAAAAATTGAAGAAGTTTGTTCATGAGCATAAAGGAATAAAAAAATAATAAASTGTCACTGTTTCATGACCTTTAAATTAACACTCCTGTGTTCGGGGCTTATGTGAATAGATGCTTCAGAGAAAACATAATGAGCGTCATAKTTATAAGTCTGTCACAAATAGCGGGGAAAAAAATCATGATTTTCCTTCCATAACAAATACAGAGTTATTCAGTTCTCATATGGACAGTCCTTCATGTTCAATTAGACCTTTAAGGTCAAGGAGGCAAACTAGAGAAATAAAATCACACTTGAACTCTTCAGTTGGATAACCTATGGAGTGCAATCAAGGAGTTGTTAATTTTCTCTCTAAACCTTGYGTGATTATTYATGACAYGTTTGCAAAYGGCATGCATTACTAGTCCTGACCTACACTCAGTCAACAGTGYCATCAGAATGCAATCAGGATCAGGATGTTTCAAAGTCAGTGCCGTGCGCTCTTCGATGTAATAGCTGTGTAGGTTTTGTAATTGTTTGATTTTTCAGCCCTCTGTGTTTGATCTTACAGGATGTGWGCGTTTCGCCAAATATTTGCATGTCTTTTAGAAAAATAATGCAGTGTGGATTCACAAAGTTTTCATGCCATATTTTGTGTTGCACTTTAAGTCTCTTGACTGGAATTATGTATTTATTTGAATAATGTAAACAAAGGGTCAGTCTGGTTTTTGCTGACTGGTTTGTTGGTTATTACTGAAGTCACATTAGATTAACAGGATTCTATTTCATTGTCCATTTGTTTAATGCRGTCTATTCATCCATTCATGAATATACATACATTATTTTCCACTTGTTGTGGACATGGGTCGAAGGGGAAGCAGCTTGAGCAGTGAGGCCCAGACATATTTTTCCACAGCCACCTCTTCCAGCTCTTCTGGGAGTATTTCAAGGTGTTCACAGTTCAGCCAAAGTATATTGTCTCTCCAGCCTATCCTGGGTCATCTGTGGGGGTCTTCTCCTAGTTAGACATACTCAGAAAGCCTCTTTAGGCTGGCKTCAAAGGGGCATCCTTACCAGATGCCTGTACCACCTCAACTGCCTCCTCTCAATGTGAAGGAACAGCATCCCTCCCAGATAACAGAATACAATGCACTACATCATACATTCCTGCAGTTTAAGTATATGAGGAATATATTCTTGTCTGCATATTTAGCCTCAATTTGTTCATTGTTTTTTCTTTTACAAGTAAATTACATCTTATTTTGAATGGCAGCTTAAACACGTTCTGTAATTTCCTCAACATTTTCACAGCTTGTCCTTCATGATTGCTCTTATTTGTTCTAACTATTAAAAGCATTTAATCAACCCATGAGTCAGCCATGTGTGAGACTTTAAAGTGGTTATCGTTCATTTTAAAATTATATAGTTTTATTCTTGGTTTCTCTCAGTGTTAAATTGTTATTAGGCTGAACCCCGCATTTTCTGCCTTCATCAGTGTGCAATTGTCTTTGAAAATAAAGTTCTGCATAGATATAAAATACATAAATTAACAACCACAGCATGGCTGTTTAGGAAAACTTGCAAACATAAAAAAAACTTTAAAGTTATTTATAGAATAAGGTATTTTTAATTGCTGTCTGACTTTTTCTCAGACCAGAATTCACTATTCAAAACCCTATTTTAGGCAGAATTGAAGGCCATGAATGCACTTTGGTCTACTTGATAATGTTAACTAAGACTAGCAAGGTATCTCAGCTTATTGTGTTTCCGATATTATCTTTTTGATTTAGTGGTGTCCCAATACTGAAACCAGGACTGGGTCCAATACCAACATATTTACAAGTACTCGTACTTAAAATGCCCCGATACTCAAGGACCAATACTCATATAGTTTGTAAATTACATGGATTTACACCCATTTTGCAGGTCAAATCTCAAGAATTATTTTTCAAATCTCACAGATTTTTTTCCCCAAAAAAATTTAACTTCAAATTTATTTCTCATCTCAGGGTCTATAGCCTGGTTAAAACCAGACCCCTGCCCTTTGCTTTGCTTCATACAAGGGTCTGGACTCTCGGCTATAGAGAAGTGATTCTTGCTGGAGGCGTGGCCTCTGTTGAAGTTTAAAATGATTGGATCAGTTGTCCGTGACGTATAGTATGCCAGCTCCACTGAAGGAGGCTAAGGTAAGAAGCTAACCGGAAATTATGTGCACTGTAAACAACTCTACTCAGAAGAGAGAAGTAGCGAGCCAAACGAGTCGGCTGTAAATGAGAGCTGCTGGCTTTGTCAGACAAATTGAATTTCATTCGGTAACCTTATCAACACGGACTGGCTTCATTCACTTCCTCCACTGCCATTGCTAAATTCACAAGCAGACACTGCGCAGAAAATCGACATCTTATAAAACTCTGCCTCCTGTTTGCTGATTGGTCCAGGTAAAAGAAGACACTGTGCAGAAAACCAATGTTGTCGTTCAAAACTCCACCTTCTGTTCTCTGATTGGCCAGAACAAAATTCTCCTGAAGAAATCCTTGTCAATGGGAGAAATCCCAGACGGAGCAGTGAAGGGAAACTAGAATTGACTGGAACTGTGTAGGAAGGCAAGGGCCAGGCTAGAGCCTGTAGGATGTAAAAAAAATGAAAATGAAAAAGTTAAATAACTATCTCCCAACCCGCTCTGCTAGAAACAAGTTTGCTAGCTTTCCTTTCCTTGCTCCTGTGTGCTGCAGACATTGTTATCTCTGCTCTTCTTCATGGAAATATACTGTATATAGATGTTTAGATTCTAAATCAGTAAGTCCTCGATTTCTGTACTCTGTATAAGCAAATACCCAAACTGAAGTACTCATTTATGTACACTGTAAAAAAATGAAATGTTGGATTTACTTAACCATGTTATGTGACCTGGTTCCACTTAACTGAGTTGAGTAAATTCAAAGCACTATACCAGTTTTTTTAACCAAAGAATATGAGCATGTTGCTTTGAATTTACTCAACTCAGTTAAGTGGAACCAGGTCACATAACATGGAAAAGTAAATCCAACATTTCATTTTTAGAGTGTACTCGGAGAAAATTTGGTRTCAGGACACCCCAATTTTTTTGTTAAATTGTAAAATTTAAAGCAGAAAAACAGTATTGACTATTTTAGACAAAAATGGAACACTGTTCACCTGACTCCCAAGGCTGCTAAATAAAGGGAAAAAGGGAAAAGAYATGGCTTAAAGATAATTAAAGTATCCATCACAACTTGTAGTACAGTATTATTGTGTTACAAGCAAACAATACACACATCAACATCTTTGTTGATTATCTGCTCTGACGCCTCAAAATGTAAAAAAAAAAAAAAACACTATCATTATTTTTGTATTCATAAATCCAATACCTTTAATTCTTTTTTTTCACAAGACAACATTTTAATTCCAGATCATAGCATTAAAAGTGTAGTAGTATTGCCAACATTTCTAACACAAAATACATTGGATGTGCACAAGTTTAGGATTTTTTTCWTTTGTAGAACTTGTGATCGTACTGCTTACTGAGATCTAAAATAAGCATAAATTTATATGGATAATTATAGAAMAGCTAGTTTAAACAGAAGAAAAGCAATCACTGAAGCACCTATAGAGTGTATTGACTACTTTCAGAGGGTACATCTGAGACATGCAGAGTGGGAATCTTATATCAAGGCTTGCTTTTCGAAAGCTTCCACGGCTACAAGGCTTTGTTTGGGAGGTTATCTGCACTCTTTATTCAGTTCACTCAAGTCACCTATCTGTCAGYGCTGGAAAAGAAGCAGCGGTGACAGCCACGCAACGATTAAATACTATGTCTGCAAATACTGCACAGGCAGCTAAACAGGGCAAGTCTTTGTTGTTGTTTACACAACATTTGCCCATCATTAGGCCTGGCAAGGCTGGCTTCCTACKATTTTTTTWAAATATTAATTAAAACGAATACTTTGTAAAAACYGCATGTGTGACTTCCAGACAGAATATTGAAGTAAGACTCAATTAACCTCAATGACCCTGCGAAACACAAACAATGAAACTATAATTACATGCAGCATGCAACTTTGACAAGCTTAGTGGCTTCAAAACTGTGTTATAAATGCTAAAGAATGTAGTTTTGGTCTGGTTTCATTTGTGGCTGCCAAAAAAATAATTAATGGTACATTAGGAAATCTGTAGAAATGGACAATTAGCATTGAGAAAATTAGCACCAAAAACTTTACCAATTTGACAACCACACAGTTGTCAAACATTTTCAAACAATCAAACTTTTTTTTTTTTGTTTGGATGGACAATAAGGTTTTGCTGCACATGATGTTCACAGTAACACACATACTGTCCAGTGTGTGTGACCTGTTCTGTGTTTAAGTTCTTATCTGATACCATCACCCACAGAATCAGACACGTGAATGAAACCGTCTCACCCATTTTAAATGGGTTTGAATTTGTGCACAATACACTAATCCTCTCACTTTCATGTTACCACATTGGCATTTATGAGTAATTGCTCCCTGGAGCAGTCCCCACTCATGGACAACTTTTAATTATGTTACAAAGTGTTCTTGCTTTCCGGCATTYATGACTTTCTTTGAGTCTTCAATGATTACTCTCTCACTCTCTGGTGTTGTAGAATTACTACATTCCTTAAATCATTAAAACATGTCCATTAATCTTGCGAGATAACACTGTGGTATTTGTTGATGTGTGTCAGGTAAAGCCCTTTTCATGAGGTCTGAGGTATTAAAAATAATTCAYAGCAAGAAATGGTCAAGGCTAAAAGCTCTCAGTGAAGAGGGAATTTTACTAACAGATTACTCACAATGGGCCTCATGCAAGAACATGTTCGTATTCTTATCTTAAATTTCTCTTACTTTTGTTCGTACAAAGGG
>NW_013952686.1:311608-317868 GCF_001266775.1 Austrofundulus limnaeus | reverse complement strand
TGTGTGTGTGTGTGTGTGTGTGTGTGTGTGTGTGTGTGTGTGTGTGTGTGTGTGTTCTGTCTATCACAGATAAGACTCAGTGGGGTGTAACAGAGATCCAGGAGAGCCACTGTCAGCCGGTGGCCCATGGACTCCATACAGAGTGTGTGTGTGTGTGTGTGTGTTTGTGTGTGTGTGTGTGTGTGTGTGTGTGTGTGTGTGTGTGTGTGCTGTCCATCATTATTGGAGCTGACTATTTGGAAAGGAAGACTTTAGGATAAGCTTGTCATGTTGGGGAAGTCCCTCTTGTCACACTTCAGTCAAGGAATTTGAAAAGGTGCTGACCAGCACATCAAGATCACAAGCTGCATAAAAGCAATTTAAATTGATCAAAAAACAAAACTCTTATCATGCAACTCACGCAGTACAGCATAAAGTCATCTGATGGGCTTCAAATGAAAATATTGCAAGAAGGGCTTAATTAGTTCAATATTTAATCTGAAACAAAGGAAAGTGGATGATAAATAAGTCTAGCTTTAAAAAAATGAGCACATTACCCTTGAGAGTTTTAAGTGCTCTAAACCTGATTTTACAGGATTAAAAGGTCATTTTGGATTCATGATGATAAAAACATAAAGGTTTTGTTAGATTGATGTTCTAATCGAACTAAAGAAATATTGAGTTTTRCTTTATTAAGTAGAAGTCGATAGTTTTTGTCCAGAAACAGCTTTTTATACACTGATATACTAAACACTTTATGCAGGTACTCAGTACTCACCACCTAGCAGTAATCACTGAGTGGGTTAAAAAACGAACTATAATTAGAGGTAGGGGTCATTTGGAAATGTGCTCTTTTAATCAATGTACACTGCACTGTGTTGGCTTAATCAAAGATCTTGTACATGGATAATCGCTACATATGAACCTTGGCAGAGCTGGTATTTGCATATATTGAATTACAGGAGTCAGTTCTACTCTGACTTTTTGCAGTGGGTCATAGTGTTTGATTTTGTTTATACTGGTGACCAGAAACTAAAAAAAACTAAGTTTTAATCAGTTGGTCACATTTGTGTTTGTAATTTAAATTTCTGTGAAAAGATATTTGTTTGCTATTTGTAAAACAAGTGTTTTCGGTCAATCCACATTTCTGCAAAATCATACCCCCCATTTTGTTTTAGAAGAATTGCCATTTCATACCCATCAGTTGATGTTTTGTACCAGTTGGGCATCGAAAGGCTACCTGCATACACATGACCCTGAGTGCACTTCAGAGATCCTGGTGACCCTGCATACATTTATTCACCTATCATTCATTACAGGCACCAGTATCCTGCACAGAATCAAGCTGTGCTTTATTACATAGTCAACATTATCATACACCATAACTGTAATGAGTTTTTTCTTTGTTTCTTCTTTTTTTCTTTTCTTTTTGCACAGTGACAGACTCTGCAGGCACTGAGGCATACAGCTACCAGCATCACATGGTGCTGCATCATCAATCTGTCCTTTATTTCATAGTAAACATTAGGCTCATCRTGAAAGAAAATGTTTCATTTCAATGACACAGATGGACCAGACATTTTTCAAAAGTGTACTCCAGTACATTAGATCATCTACACTGCGGAACATGTAGTGTCTCAATCGCAGTGTATAAATTGCACACATCSCAAGCACAGACTGGCTACAGTGTGGGTGTACTGAAGAAGGAGCAACTGAAAAAGCACAAAATAGTTTGCTTGTGTTTTTGACAAACACGTCAAACTAGCTATTTATATATTAGTTACGGTTTATAATAATAATAATAATAATAATAATAATAATAATAATAATAATTATTATTATTATTATTATTATTATTATTATTATTATTATTATTATTATTTAAAATGTCCAAATACGTTTATCTTTATTTCATAAGTGTAAATTAATAGTATTAAACTATTAATGTTCCTTGGAGAATGATTTTCCTACTGGAAGGTTGTTAGTTTTCAGCTTCTTCACATATTACACCTAACCTCACTGTAACCTCACTCCTAATATGCTGATTGGCCCAGGTGATTGCATAGAAGACATGTCACATGTATAAAATACAGATACATAAAAAGAAGCACTCTGTGTGTGTGAATGTGTTGATGAGCAATGCACTTTAAAGCCCACTGTAGAGCCTAAAACAAGGTTACAAGGTGCTATATCAGTGCAGTCCATTTACCAGTTACAATGGTGAGTTACTTTTAAAGTCCTATGGAAAACTGTGCAGCTGAGTGCTCCTTCACTGTATCGTCAATAAGAATGTAACCTGACGTGAACCTAAATTTTATCYATGTTGGCGCACAGTATGTATTGTTCATTAAATTAAAGCACCTCTTCCTTTTGTATCTAATATTGTATGGAAAGATTAAAGCACTAGTTTATTACAAACTAACAGTGAAATTGTACAGAACATCCTTGTTGAACTGTCTCTGTAAGCATTTGTAATTTTAAAAAACCTTTTTGTTTTGTGAGATTTTACAGTTGTGATTAAAATACTTTCAGTTTCACAAAAAATAAGCTGCCCATTATAATATACACTACAACACAATACAATACAATACAACTTTATTTGTAAAGCGCTTTGAAACAACCCCGTTGGCCAAAGTGCTGTACATGATTAAAAATGCACAAAACATACACAAAACAAACTAAGTAAAATAAGTCAATATTTAAAAACAAAACCATTAAAACCAACATCTCAAACTGAGTTAAAAGCCATAATACTGTATATTAACGTGCACCATCTCCACCAGGGAACGGCTTTAAAGACTGGAGCTTCAACTCAAACATGTAACTTTTGGGTGTTTCAAAAGTCTAATTAGCCACTGTATCAACTTTGTCAGAAATGACAGACCAATAGAAGGCCCCCCTTTCCACTGCCAGGAGATATCTTGTAGTTTCATAAGTATATTGTCAGGTACAACTGAGCCTGCTTCCAGTATAATGCTTGGCTCTTCCCATGGGATAGCTTCTGAGGAGATATCCACAAATTACCCATGGCYTGCAGAGTAAAAGGTGAAAGGATTTATATTTACCAGACAGTAAGGACAATGCTATATACTGGACTTCTGGGGATTAGAAACAGGGGATTCATGGGCTGTAAATTAAATTTTATTTAACACGTTTGTGCTGCCTCAGTAAATTGAAATACTTTGGGTCAAATAGGACAGCTTTACTTTGTGGGGAAAGTGAGAGAAAAACAAAAGATTTTGCAACAATTTATTATTTGTTTTCCTTGCTTTTAATTGTTCTCATGAGGTAAATTTGATGTGGAAGATTTTGTCGCTCATTGTGTTTCTACAAAATTCACAATTCAGCAGGGACTACACCACATTATGCTGCGCCTTAAGGAGGCTCTGGAGGGCTCTCCAGCCAAACTCAAGTTCATTTATTGACAATAATTGTAGCCGTGTCTAAATGGCTTCTGAAATAACAGACCCAGACACAGGGAACTGTTTTTCTTTTTCAAAATGGTAAGAATAAATAATCAAGAACATATAAGACACGTTAAATTAATGAATTTAAAAAGTGTGCAAAAGTCAAAGTGTCAAAAAGTCTTAGAGCAGATGGCTGTTCACAGGAATACATGTTGCAAAATGCAGCTGTTTGTTTCTTAAATCTTAAAGAATCTTGTCATTTCMGTCAGACATCAATAGTGAAGGCATTTCATTTTGCAACTCAGTGTCCTAGTAAAATAAATTTCTATATTGAGTTTTGATTTATGAYATTTCTTGCAACTCTACATCCCCCATACAACAGTAACTGTCCTAACATTGACAAAAAAAGTAATTTTCTTGGTATACTAAACAGCATTTTAAAGTTTGCTGTTTCCTGGAAGGCAATATGTAATGTTAATGACTTCTTTTGCACTCGGGCATGCACGATATTTATTTTGCATCCAATTAAACTCTTTCGGCAAGGCTAATGAAGAATAGTGAGCAGTGCCTGCTAAGGCCAGCGGAGTCAACCAGTAAGAGCAGATGGAGGTTTGYGGGTAAGTGGGGGTGTAGGGAGGGGGCTCTTTAGTTTCAAATGTCACCATTCACAGAAACTTAAATTGTTTCTTAACAGTAGTGTCACTAAAATGAAAGATTTGTTGGGAAAGTTTMGCACAAACACGTTCAGCAACCTAAGGCAAACTTACAGACGGAATATAAATCAGCTTCTTAAATGAATGTCACTCAAGCATGAATACATCGGAGATTGTTRGACTAAAAATAGAAAATATTGTATCAAAACAAACAATTTGAGATTTCATGACAGTCTGACAAACACATCAGCATTGCCTGTTTTAGCCCTACTGCGCATACTACATTCTATAAGCACCAAGCAATTAATTTTCATCCTATTTTGAGCAGCATTTTTGATAAGCTGTGCTGATAGGTCTGTGAACCCATTAATCATGTGCAGTAGTAATCAAACACAGGTGCAGGAGCGTTAATTAACAGCAGGTTACACGGCTGAATTCTATATCACAAGATATGGTCATTTAATGTGTGTAAATAGAAATTAACTTCTTTTGTCATTGTTAATTTGTGAAGTTGTTTTTTTTTTTGTCTGTTTTTGAAGGTGAAATGGTGTTTTTATCAGAATCACATGAAACAACAGTAGATTCCTGTTGCTTCAAGCTACAGTTACCACTTTAATTTTGTTGCGGGTGGCCGTGCTTTTTCAACTGACTCCATCTTTTCTGCAGGGAGTGTAGGATTTACAACTACATTCAAGAAATCTCATTTAAAGAAAGTGTTGAGATTTTTCAAGTAATGTTGCAGGCAGTACTTCTGAGYAGTCAATATCTTAATTGCCGTAGACACAGTCAAAACTGTTTCATTTTAGAGATTCAGAAAAATAGTTTTCATGAAGGAGCAGTGGTGGATCTATGATTTTTCAGTATAAGGGGCCATCAAGGGGCCACAGTATTCATACAGGGGCCAAGTATTTGTTCAACATGTTTGCACACAAATCCCCATTTTTTGTAAGGTGTATAAATTTAATTAGTCACACATGTTCAGAGACACTTGTAAAAGCTCAAACTGTAAAATTTCCTTATCAATTTTACATGCATTTTTTTCTGTACATGAATAAAATACTCTCAAACACACAGCATGTGAGAAAATCCAGCCATTGTTGTCAGTTAAAATACTTTTTCTGCAGGGTTATTCAAATCGAAAAAGACTTGWGTTAGCTTGGTTCATGCTGGACTTTTCTGTTTGACTCATTAGTGCCACTGCTGTTTGGAAGGGGAACTGCWACCGCTCTTGGGCCAAGGATAGATGAGTGACAGGACAGGGGCACTTCAGAGGGCCAATCAGATTTCAKATGGGGCCAATGCCCCTGTGAAGGAATCAAGCTAAAAATTACTTATAAWATGAAACACCACAGAAATCACATAAACAAACTATGATATTTGTTTTGAAAACTTTTTGTGGTATTTTGGTGAGAAATGTACCTTTAAGTAATATTATCCTATAGTACCAACTATAACACCCTTGAGTATTTTGTTTGTGCAAGTACTAACTGCAGAATTATGCAGATTCTAAGTTTGATTTTTAAATATTAGTTTTCAGTTTCATAGCTTCTTTATACACTGGTTTTAAGTTGTTTCATTAATCCTATGAATTGAGTAAAATGCGCCATATAGTTTTGAGTAGATTCAAAAAAATACAAAAAATCAGGGGAACATACCCCTGGATCCCCCTAGGAATGTTTGGCTCCACGGCTGCTTGTTAACATAAGCAGATGTGGCAGGTATGATGTAGACTTGTGATATTCTATTTCAAATTTAGTCCATAGTTATTAACTGATTTAATTGGACAAAACTATTTAATTTTGTATACGAATGTTTGTAAATTGGCAATGGAATTAAAATCTAAATTAAAAATTAAAATCTGCTAGGATAGGTGCCGGCAAAAGTCAGATCCTAGTATTGCCCCTGAGGAGCAGCTTCTCATGAGGGACGACCTCTTGTATTTGGCAACAYTACATGTATAGACAAAACCACTATAATAGTATGATCATGCAACACAAAAACTCAAACTGCTTCCATCGTTGATTTTTGAAATGCCTGTGCAGTTTGCACTATATATTCAGTCGTGTACCCAAGGTTAACAGCTTTAGCTCAGGACAAGGGGCTGTTACCTTTCAGGTACAGTGCTGGAAGATTAAGCAATTGAAGTGGCCAGTATGGACTGAGAAGTGCTGTGTGTGTGTGTGTGTGTGTGTGTGTGTGTGTGTGTGTGTGTGTGTGTGTG
>NW_013952686.1:309111-311553 GCF_001266775.1 Austrofundulus limnaeus | reverse complement strand
GTGTGTGTGTGTGTGTGTGTGTGTGTGTGTGTGTGTGTGTGTGAAGGATTTTATTCGAGTTTTGATGGGAAAAGATTTGAAAGCAGCATACACATGGATTTGTTTTGGGAAAGAAAAAAAATTCCACTAAGCAACTTTCTTTTACATCACTCACAACTTGAATATATATATGCTTTCTTGCTATAGTTGTCTGGAAATAGCACATCAGTTGTGACAACGTTATGGTCCAGCCGTGCATGTAATTGAAACAATCGATTGCAATTTCATAAACACAAATGTGCATAAAGCGCAGCACCGGTAAAGTGAGTTCCTATTGGTTGAGTGGTCAGGACTGCATGCCCATCAGTCTCTTCGTCTCCCCCCGCAGGCTTGTTTTTATTTTCCCTCTAAATACTGCATGAGTCTATGTGTCTATCTATATACCTATCTATCTATTTACCCATCTATTTAAATAACTATGCATTTTATGATTCTTCTTTCTCTGTCTCTTTCCCATTATTAAATTAGACGGGAATATGTAACAAGAAAAGTTTAGGCCAGAAGAATGAGAAAGAACGATTAATGTTCATTGTTTTGGGGTTTTGCTACACATTAAGCATCAGGCATCTCATCCTAGCACAGATCAACATTTGTGGCAACCTGCTGACTTTGTTACTATGCTCCTTATTCAAGAAACACCATAAAAGAAAGATGCATAAACATATACTGTAAGAACCTAAGCAAACAGTGGTGATGGTTACTATTTCACAAGTATGTAAAGAACTAATTTCTGAGGTTTACTAAAAACAAGTATTTCAAAGAAAATGTTAATTCAAACAACTTTTTTCAGTTATTCTGTCTGTGTTTCATGTGTACAACAGCTGAAGTGATCTTTTCCTAGAAGAAAAAGAGTTTTCTCTGAGCACTTTGGTTTCCTCCCACAGATGTAAACAAACATGTATTATCTGAGAATCCATTCACACTGACTGTAAAATTTTCTCGTGTGGTTGYGGATAAGTGGTCAGCTGTGGATAATGGGACATATTTAAAGTGTTATTATGTTGGGGGAAAARGTAGAGCTTCATACGATTTAAATGTAAACATCAGTTTTTGTTGTTTGAACCTGCAGTTCAGACATCAACGGTTTGTTTCTGGAAGCGGGTTTTTGACTCTGTGTTCAGCAATCATGTCGGAAGAAATCCTCATAGATGAAGGATATGTTTTTGAGAAATGGGTGAAGCACACCTTTCTGTGACCTGAAAAATTCTCATATTATTACTTTTAGCATTTTGTTATTCCTCCTTTGAACCACATCGATTCAATAAAAGTTCAGGCGTGTTTTCTTTTTTTTTTTTTTTTTTTTTTTTTGTGGACACGGACTTTGCAAAAAGTAAGAGTAAAAGCAAGATGTAATACCGTTTGCAAAATAATTTTCTGGAACATCCAATCAAATTTTTCTGTTTCACTTTTATTTTTTAGATTTTTGAAATGACAAGAAAATGTTTTTCTCTACCTCTTATTTCAACTTCAGCAATTTCTTTCAGCCTTTAAAACCATCCTCCCACCGCGTTCCACTTTAGGGGTTTGGCCAATTGGCAAATATACATAATGAAATCTACACCCACCTCAATCCTGCAAAATGTGGTGWGACAAAAACTGCTAAAGTAAAAATATTTTTTTCTCTTTGCCCCAGACTTCAAAGCATCCACACCAGCCAGACTACATAAAGTTGCTAATTGCTAGACTTACAGTACTTTTCTGTCACAGAATCATGAGTTTACTCATTTTAAATGTGTTGCAAAATCAACTGTTTTGGAAAGGTCCTCTCACACTACTGTATAACGATTTACACAACTTATGCTAACTTGTAAACATTTTTGATACTCATAGGTTATATAATCAATCAAATCATTACCATAACAATTCAACAAGGTTCCAGTAGAATTTTTTTATTCCATCATCACCATAGACATCTTTAGTGTTGGACAGAATTGTCATAACTCTGCATAAGTTGTCTAAAATGTTATAGTGTAARCAAGCCGGGAAAAAACWAAAAAAAAACAATCYCTTGTTCTTTGCTTTGCTTCGTACAAGAGTCTGGAACCTCAGCTATTTGGAAGCAATTTCTTGCTGGATGTGTGGACTCCACGAAGTTTAAAACAATTGGRTCTGATTTAACAAATTGCGAATGTTTGGCCATGATGTATGTAGTGTGCCAGCTTCCCAGTGAAGTAGGCTAAGCTAAGAAGCTAACCGGAAATTGGGTGTGCTGCAAACAAGCATCCCCTTCTTAAGGTGGGGCTTTATGTCAGGTTGAACAAGGACAATGGGCCTCATGCAAGAACATGTTCGTATTCTTATCCTAAATTTCTCTTACTTTTGTTCGTACGAAGGGTTCGTACGAACATGTCAGTCAGATTCAACAAACTCTTCTATCTTCAGGAAAAGTGTGTAAATGAGCTG
>NW_013952686.1:304304-308385 GCF_001266775.1 Austrofundulus limnaeus | reverse complement strand
CTCCTAAATCACTCGTACGCACAACTTAAGAACAAATCTGTGCGTACGAACGGTTCTTGCATGAGGCCCAATGTTTGCAGGAGTTATTGGTGACATGGGAGTAATCATAGGCTTATTTCAGATCTATTGATTTTTTTAACTGCCTCTGGCAAAGTTAAACAAGGGAAGTTGGAACTCTAGCCTCCACCACCCCTTAAGTTTTTTTTTCTTTTACTTCAGAAAGTAACTGGGCTCCCTCGTAGCTCATTCAGATATTTTGGGGTAACTTCMGACCTCAGTTGCCTTTACTGCCCACTGGCTGAAATTTCTTGCCAGTTCAGTTTACATGTGATGCATCTGATATGAAATTTGACAAGCACAGAAAYTGCACAGCTCTGTCAAACCTCAGGCATATAGGTGGGAAGCTTTGCACAGAGCAATACTTTTTCTTCCAGACCTGTTTTTGCCTATGTATTTTAGGAATCACAGGATTTAAAATAAGGCAAAAAATAATGTGAGTGAAATTGTTTTATTAAGTATAAATTCTTATTAGGAAATCCAAATGCATCATAAGTCCAAATAATGCTGAGGACTGAAAACGCAATGGTAGACCAAGAAAACTGACTGTAACAGGTGACAGAGAAACCATGTTTACTGTGCGTTCTGTTGAAATCAAAAGATGTCCAGCCACAYTATCAACTCAGAACTGACAGAAACAGGACAACACAACTGTCTAGTCTGGCCAGAAGTGATGTTCATGGAAGAACTGGAGTCAAAAACTAACATTTAAAACCATCAAGAAACTCAGATTTAAACAAAAACACTGTTGCAGCCACTTGATTGCAGTGTTCCATGTACTCAGCTACGGTGTGTTTGACTGTCTCAGGGCCATTTTCGCACAGCCTGCACATGGGACCCTGTTTCCTCTCATACTAAATGCCCATTTTTGTGCTTACTAAGCACTAATCACTTGTTCAGTGGGGTCTAATATCAAAGTGAGAGAAAGGCTGCCAAATGCTTGATGACAGAGGTTTAATCTAAGATGATATAATCACGTTCCTGTGCAGGTGGTTAGAGGTCTTCTCATCTGCCCAGCCTCATCTCACTCACTTTCAATGAAGGATACATGCAAAAGGTTTTGAACTCCAGAGAAACTTTCACTCCTAGATCAGGAAATCTCTTGCGATTAATACTAATCAGCCAAAAATCACCTGAAGAGCTTCTCAAGTCTTTGATGAACCACATTAGGAGCCAACGTTCTCATGCACGCTGCTYACATTCTGTTACTGTTGCTTTTATAGACTCATTGCAGCAGAATACGATGAATTAAATTGAAAACATTATATTTGAGATTTTTAAGAAAAGCTGATAAAGGCTTTTGCTCAATCAAAATTCAAGTTTGAAAATCTGTCTCATAGCTAAAGTGCCCAGTAAGCTGCAATAAGAACYGTTTCCCAGTTTTGCAGTACCACATGGGAGGGATAAATCAGGCACGAGTGACTCATTTGTCCCAGCTGACTGTGCAGCATTATGGTTGCTGTTCTTTTGTTAGTCTCAGCTCAGTTTTGCTGATTTCATTCTGTTAAAATTCTTTTTCATTTCAGAGCTGCYAGCYGCTGACTACAAACTGTATATAGATATTTAGGAGCAACATACTGTATTATGTGTACTCTCGTTGGGTATAAACTCTTTATTTGTTGGTAGAAAAGTAGCAAAAATAAAAATATAAATCAGAACTGTTCCTGCAAAAATTTACTCATTCAATCATGGCTATCCAAATGATATTGAGAATAAGCATTTTGAGTTTCCATTCAATTCAGCACAACTTGTGTATTTGTTGAGTCAGCGGTATTCCACTATGCTAAGCTGTAAATGTAAATGTGACCACTGAAACACCCTGAGAAACAAATATTAAAATGAAAAAAGCCTGCATCACATAATGGACGTTGGCGTTTCACCTCACTGAAATTAAAAGATAATTTGCAAGTTTCAAAATGAACTTAGTGGAACTCATGGGTTCTCCTTAACTTGGGCTTCGAGTACCATTTTTCTTTCTAAGTCKGCTCAGATGTTGACCAAAACAATAAAAATATAAACAGCAATATAGCACATAGATAGTTTATGTGCTTCTTTGTAGGATTGCCTGTTCCTCAACCCTTTACTCCTCAGTTCTCTAAGGCCACTTTTTCCACCATTAAGCTGACACATTTACTCTTGTGATTTAATTCAATCAATTGGATGGAGCAGTAAGATATATTTCAGCCATGGAACAAAGGTAAGCATGATTCGTCTGCAGTCAGTTTGAGCAAAACAATTATACAAATGACCTTTGAACACATTACCTTATTTACTTCATTAGATTAAGTGGTTTCTTTCAGCTGCACAGCCATGCGATATTCGCTTAGCTTTGACTTGACTACTTTGCAGTTAGCTTTATTTAAAGAAAGCGCAGAGGGGCAAAAAAAAGGGTCAAAAGTCATCCGCCAGCACATATCAGTCTGTGTATATCCTCTACAAATTGCTTTTCATATAATGTACCACAGTGTCAGCAGAAGCTTTTAGTCACTTTTTCATAGTGAAGCGCTACAGATGGAAAGAGGGATTGCAACATTTTTTTTTTTTTGGAAAAAAAAGTGGTTAGCAGTGAATATAGACTGTCAGTGCTAGGAGAGCAAGAGGGAACGGAATGAGAGRAAACAGGTACATCTCCCCCAGGTCTATAATCCTGAGATTACTGTTTGCTCTGGGGCCTGTCTGACTGCACTGCAGGCCGCCAGTGCTTCACTTCTAATCTCCTTGGCCCCAGCTGTCCAAGAATTGATTTGAAGATTCTCAGAATCAATTACTCTCCCGTCCAAGGTCTCATTGCCAGAGAGATGTGCTCACACATGCACGCATGAAAAACAAATGCTGAGGAATAATCAGCACATGCATGCAACACAGTTTGCATTAAACACTCGTTCACTGAGGTTAATTTCGCCATCTCTAACCAGACCTTACAGCTCAAAAAACATGATTAGCTTGATTACATTTAGTCTTGTTTGGTTAGTACAGATTTTGTGCAAATGATTCTTTCAGTCCACCTAAATTATTTAGTGTAGCGTGATTTTTTTATTACTGAACTGTTTTAAAATTTGCGAACATCTACAAATACAGGTTGGGCCATCACATTAAATCACACAGTGCATTATTTTTAAATTCCTAATTTTTGTTGACATGTGATTTTCTTGATTACACAAACTTTAAGCAAGAAGCATGATAAAAAAAAAGCTTGATTTCAGCGTACCTTTAGTAATCAATGTGTACAAATCCACCTCATCAGTAGGGTTCCCAACCACCCACGTGCATCCCTAAATGTATGAATAATTTATGTGAGCAGGGAATAGGAGGGTTTCTGTGAGAGTGGGAGAAAAAAAAAGCTGGAGTATGAATGTCGACCAAGTACTTTCAATTGAGCTCATTATTAATTCATCTATTTTTTATTGAGTCGTGGAAGCCACAGACAAGCCTACAAATGTATCATTATTAAAGACGAGGAGGAGAAATGTACTCCTTTAGCGCAGAGACATTTCTAGATGTGCCTACCTACCCCTTGAGCAGTAATTATTATCACTCCACACAGGATGCAGGAGGAGGAATCCTTGGAAACGTGCGCTGGTATTTGTTTCATTTGCTAGTGCAATGGTGTCTGTAAAAGCTTAGGAATGCATGCTGCAGCTGCAAAAATAATTGCAGTTTATTGCCAATTAAACTAATGAGTTCCAAATTTGCCTCAAGAGTGTTGTCTGACAAAGCAGCACAAAGCAAAGCTTTGTAAAAGGGCCTTAATGTAAAAAGTTAGTGCTAAAAGAGGTAATGAATAAAGCTTAAATACAGTGAAGGTCAACATAGTAGACCCTGAAAACAGATCTCGCTCTTTCTTGTCAATCATGAATGAAGTACTTTAATTCAAAAAGAGATGTGCCAATCTGAAAACCTATTATTAATAAAGCTTTTTTTTCTGTAGCTCAAACCTTCCTGACAGATGTGCTTAGTAGACACTGGAATTATCCCACTGTTCATCAACAATGTGTTATTTTGTAGTGCAGCTGCAGCTGTATGT
>NW_013952686.1:300552-304189 GCF_001266775.1 Austrofundulus limnaeus | reverse complement strand
AGGTTATTCAGTCAAAGCAACTAACAAATGTGTCATTTCCCCCTACTGTGCTAGGTGCTGTGATAGTAATGATGCAGACAAAACAAAGAGAAAATGACCTGCATGTGATAAAACATTTTCCTGTTCGGTTATGTTTAATGTGAGGTGTATTGAAACTCTGAGGTCAGTTTTTCAATTCTATTCAAATTCAATTCAAAAATACTTTATTGATCCCAAAGGGAAATCATGTAAGGTGGCAACCTGACGAATCATGACTTTTACCCAACATCAGCTCCCTGTGACCCTGAATTGGAACAAGTGAATTAGATTTCTAAAATATTGAATTAGTGTCAGATATTGTTAGCTTGTGTTTATTCATTGTGGATACCTGGTAAGCTAGTTTTAAAGTAAAATGTGTTTATTCATCCCTTTATCTGACTATTTAAGGCGGCAGTATTTTTTTTAAATAATTAGCTTCATGAATAAAATACATTCTGCAGTTAGTTAGTTAAAGACATGCGAAATTAGTTAGCTTGTGTTTGTTTATTTACAGGCAGCTGTCTTTCATTATATATTTATTTAATTAGCTCCGCCTTAAATGTTCTGATAACGACAGTGTTAAACTTCTGGCTTGAGAAAAATAAAATGATGTTCTCTTTCCCTGTTTTTGGAGTGTAAGAATAGAATAACCATCCCTTTTTCACTTTTCAATATCTGTTTTTAAGATGAAAAACAAAGGCCCAAAACAGTACACGGACCATTTATCCATCCATCTTCTACCACTTATTTGTGGTCAGGTCACTGGGGCAACAGGTCCTGGAGGGGAAATCAGGCATCCCTGTCCCTAGTGAGACTCTGCAGGTCCTTCTGGGGAATCCCAAGGCATTCCCAGGCCGTAAAGGATATATATAATGCCTCCAGCGAGTTCTGGGACGTGCCTTGAAAACTTCTAAAGTGAAGCATCCAGGAGGAATTCTAATCTGATGCCCAGGCCACGTTAGTGTWCTCCTTTCAATAATAAGTACTGTAGCTGTACTCTGAGTTCTTCAGGAATAAAAACAAACCCTCAGAATAAAACAATATGTACCAAATTACCTTCTGTTTAATCACGTCACACTCATTGCCTGAATATAATGGACATCTTCTTAAGTTGCTGCGCTCTATCAACATCTTTAAGCACTGCTCTCATTAAACACTGAGGAAGCCATATTAAAGCAATTCTGCTGTTCATTTTGCACTGTAGAGAATATATTATTCATAAATCATCAGTCAATGCTCTTCTCTATGAAAGCCTTCTGTTTCACTCYTTGATTATAGAAAGCACAGGCCTTAATATGTGGGGTTTATCGTTTTTTTTTCTGAATATTTGCACCATTTTATATAATTTTTTTGTTAGATTGCAATTCAAGGGATAATGTGTCAGCAGCAGAAGCTTCCAGGAGTTGTTGAGAGGATGATTGTTTGTGTTAGAGTGAACCTACACAGCGGTGAGTCATCAGTGGAGCAACAGCATGATGAACCAAAGCAGTGATTCATGAAGCTAAAAAAATGACTGTTGACATTAGAATTCAGCGCTSTCTTCAAAGCCAGGATCAGTTTACGTTAACACTCTGCGATCAGTCGTGGCTCTTACTGTAACTGTCACTGACACAGTTAAAGCAGCTATGTGACATGCTTGCTGAGCTGTGGGGCCGTCACATGGATTGAAGTTTGCTACTTAACAGTAATAGTTTTGACCTGACATTGTCTCTGGTAACGTGAAGGCTGCAGAGGGAAAATAAATATTAAGCAAACAATAGAGCAAGAAATTTTCACCGTCCGTGCGAACTTCACTGCGTAGTCTTGAAGAAAACAGCATTAAGCGTGCTTAATTTAAGAAACCTCAAAGGAATGCAAACTTGCGACTGGACATCTGGCCCGGCTGGCTGACAATTAAATCTGACCTCATGTAAAACAGGAGATATTAACATTTCAAAGCAAACAGATGGCAAGTGCTCATTTGACCATATTGTAATTTTGGTAAGACCAGAAAAGACGTTATCACCTTGGCCGTGTTACAGGTTTGTCAGCCGAAAAGGCACAACAGTGTGTGTTTTCTCCCATTGACACCCCCGTGTGTGTAGAAWCATTGCTGGGCAGTTAGGGGACCGAGGGTATTAAAAACACAGCCTTTCCATCTGCCACACATGGTGTGTTTCTGGCCCTTTTTTTTTCCTGCTTTGAAGATGCAGGCTGTCAGGCTTTCTACTCTATGAAGTGACTGAAGATAAAACCAAAATCCTTTATCAGTATGTCTGTCAACTATCAACAATCCCATCTGTCTTCACTGATAAGACCCTTCCGCATCATGGATTCAGAATTTTCCCAAAGCGTGACCGATTTAACTTGATGCTTCAGAAAAAAAACATGGGGAAATTAGAGCTTTATTAAAYGTTAAATTTGGTAAATGCAGTCTAATGGAATTCCTACTCACATGCAGCAGCGCTGTAAGAGCACAAGATGCTAAAAACCTTTTAGTTTTTTAGCTAAGTACAGACTTTGAGACCACCTTAGMCTGAAAACTTTAGAAACTTGGTATAAAGCTGGAAAAATGTGTTTTGCTGCAAAGCAATTGTAAGAGCTTCTCTGTTTTGTGTTTTGTCTACAGAGTAGGTGGTTACATTTTTTGGTCAAGATTACAGCATTTTGAGACAGCCGTTGTTGTGGAAAAGAATCCTGATAACAAACTGTACTTACAGGATTCTTAATGTTTGCAGGGAAARAAAAACATCTCTGTTACACAACACCACAAGTGTGAAAGTATTGTGTCTGAGAACCAGTATAAACTCTGAATTATTAATGTATGAAGGCAAATGAGAGCTGCCRTAACAGAAAGCTGATAATCAAGTTAGAAAGGGTGGAAGTAAAAGCTGCATTAATAATGAATGAATTTGTCCCAGATTTTTAGGCTTACAAAAAAAGGAAGAAAAATACCTTTTAATTTTGTCATCATTTGTTAAAAGTAGTTTGAAATTCCTACTGTGTTCATTTTAGTATTTTTATCTATTATGAATAAGTTTCAATCCCACAGTCTTTTGTGCATTTTAAAGTTAAATTTCTTAGGTCATGAGTCTTGTCTGCTTTGTATCTAAATGATGTCAGAATTAAAACTGAAATCTCTGCATGAAATCGTTCACTAGCCAAGAAAACCTAATTTATATTGTGTTTCCTTTAAGTCTGCTACTTTCACACTGCAGGCAAATGTGACCCATGTTGGATTTTTTTCATGACAGTCACCAATTTGTTTAAATCTGACCCAGGCCTTTTCAGTATGTGGTGTTAAATCAGATATATATCGGATGTTTTTCAAAACGACCGCAGTCTGAACGCTGACTTTTACTTCAGTTAAGTGGGAGTGAACGGAAAAATCTAATTAATAATAATAATAATACTAACCTCAAGTCATGCAGTTTAAATCCTGTAACTCCACAGGTCTTCAGCTACAGGACACAAATCCGTTTTTTTTTTTTTTTTTCCTTTTTTGTTCATTTCAGTGTTATAAGATTCCAGAAACATTCTGATGGTAACTTCAGTCGGTGACTTTATCAGTACTAAAGTTACTCAATTGATACTTAACTTTTAGTATGTGGCTTCGTTCCAAAAATAAAATGTACCAGAG
>NW_013952686.1:294284-297451 GCF_001266775.1 Austrofundulus limnaeus | reverse complement strand
ACATCCTGTTTGTGAATTTTGGGTAAACCATACAGACTAGGAGTGGCCTCACCTGGGTAAAGTCTATGATACAGAATCCGATTAATATCCTTGTCCTGCTCTAAACATTTCAGGCAATCTATTAGTTTCTTCTTGTAACCACTTCCTGGATCTCTCTTGCTGAAATGTAATAAATGTAAAAGTCAAAGTTTAGAACATTCCAGTCTTTTTTTTTTCTGACAGATACGATAGCAAATGAGAAATTTTGTTTCCAAAAGTTTAAACCACCTCTGAATTTGTTGCTTTTTAGAATTATATAAAAAATCAGGACATGAATACAACTTAGCTCAAGCTTCAGAGACCACAAGTATCATCAGATAAAAACATTTCCGTCCCTTTTTATTTTGTCCTCATACATTTGGCAAAAACTGACTTACGCTGAGGCTTTGAACAAGTCTACAGATTTCCAGCAAATATTTCTCCCACTATAAATTATCCAGAGCTCGGCGCCTACAGTAATTGGTGTTTGACTTCGGCATACTCTTTCCCACCCCCACATCCCATGAGGTAGGGCACAGTTTCCACTACCACCCTCCCACTATTCTGAGATTACGACCCTCCAGTATTCTGCTGAAGCAGAAGTGGTAATGGCCCATTATTTTGTTGTGCGCCGACTGTAGAACAGGCTGCTAAGGCTAAGGAGCAGAAGTTGAAAATAATGACAGGTGGAAGGGTGTTACCTGCTACAACTGAGTTACTATAAAAGTGTAAATTTCCAAAAATGGAATGGTAATACAGATATGTCAACTTCAGTAGGAACCCTTTTTCTTTCTTTCTTTTGCTTTTTCCTGGTGCGTCAGTCTGCATCAGAGAGCTTGTTGAAAAATGACATAATAGGATCAGGAAAATTTACAACAATTGGTTAAATTAGCTTTTGTGAGCTTTAAATATGCAAATAAACCTCAGAATTATAAGCAAAGCAGCAGGGGAGAAGTGACAACAAACATAAAAATTAAAGGTATAACAATGACATGGGGTTTAAACAGAGAGAGGGTGAGGAAGAGAGGGAGCAAAACTGAAAGAGGGCAGTCGCCAACTAACTAAAAAGTACACTTTTATCATATATTCATTTGAAATGCAAAAGCAAAAGAGGCAGATGCGGAGCCGATGCAGCTAAGCCTTCCTTTTTGCCTTTCCTCTCTCATTTGCATTGAAAGGACTGCAGGGTCTGTGTGAAGGCTGAGGCTTATGAGCATCATGTCACTGTGTGGGCCCCCTTGAGCCAGTTCATACTCCCACATGTTGCTGATCATGTAAGAGCTCTGAGCGCGGGCATGCAAAACAGCTCTTTATTTCCCCGGTCACAGATTTTGGCTGCTGCGCATAGTAATGACACAGAAACTTGGGTAAATACCCAAGTTTAGAATATTTGAATGTGTTTCACAGAGCTGGTGTGTTTAACCGTTTGCCTGAACACATGGAACACAACACTGGCTGCTGAAATATAATTTTATAGAGCTAAGACAGCTTTGTTAAAGTCAAACTGAGCTGAAAACTAGAATTTGYTTTAAAATATTGACTCTTGTTTTTGCTGTTTGTGTTGTGAAAAATGGTAAATATTGCAAGTGAATGGGCTTAAGTTTCCAATCTGTTTTTTTGTAGAAGCACCATTGCATCGTTCCACATTCAGAGGAGAGCAATGTAAACAGAAATTTAAATAMAACAATATGCTACATGTGTGAGTACAGAAATAATAACTACCRTTTTTATTCATGTATAATACGATCTAATGTATAATACTTTTTTGAGCTTAAAAAGCACAAAAAATTGAATCCTCAAACTACCTCCAATTTCATACAGACTTCAAGATTTGTCAGCCTTTGCAGTCTTTATACATATCAGTAAAATGACCATTGGACTGTTCATTTTATTTTAACAACACATGTACTAAAAGGTATTCTGACAACAAATTCTGTATATATCAGCTGTAGCCGCATCATATGAATTCTGGCATTTTACACATAGTCCACCAGGAGGCACCAACACAAAAGTCAGAGACTTCACGAGATTTGGGCCATCTTGTGAGGGAAAAGCAGATTATTTCCTACTCGCGAGCGCCCCCTCTGGTGGGGAAACGTTTTTCAGGGATACAAACTTTTTCAGAACACTGGTAGACAGCAGTCATTACAGACGAACATGTGTTTGTTGTTGTTCGAGGAGCAGCCCGATCACACGCTAATGTCATTAGTTCGCTATCAGGAGGACTACTTTCCCCGCCCCCCTTTTTTCACATCATGTCACCTGCCTGGATCTGTTATTATCTCACTCTGGAGCGCGGAGGAGTGTCACAGGTAAGCTCGTTTCAACTGCTCTTTATGACACGGTCTCATTTCCGGACTCATGCATTTTGTGAATGAAGCCAATATTTCAGTTAAAATACATAAGTAAAAATATTTATTCGAGTATAGTACTACCCCCCAATTTTATGGATAATTTTACTTGAATAAATATGGTAGTTGACATTCTTTGGTAGTGTTTTTACAAGATGTGCGAGCACGTCAGGAACTTTGGGTATCACTAAAGTAAGTAACCTTAAAAAATATTCTTGCATCTTCCTTGTGCCTTCTAGTTTTGTTTGCAAGCTTTCGGGGGTAAAGACTGGGCAAATTCGATCCACCCCAGATCTGAAAATACAGAGTCGAGTCAATGTCTCTTTAAAAGAAGGACGTGAGAAAACGAAGCACACAGCATGCTATTTGTAMGTACACTCCCCTACTTGGTAAACCAGAACCTGTAAAGGTGAACAATATCAACATATTCCAATCCACTCACAAAAAGTCCAATCACAAGAAACTGTATTGGGTGCAAAGGTCAGAGAACACTGCATTTAGATTCAGAAACTTCTCAGAGTAACAGGCTTCTATTTTTTTTTGGCTGAACCTGGCTTCTACTTTAAAACTCAAGCACGAAAAAGTTATTTGGTATAGAAAGTAGAACTAAACTTAAAAAGCACAACCAGTGTAAGGATGTCCAAACARTGAAGAGAATATAGATATAATACAGACAGTAATTGTTTTAATTTCTACTTATCTGTAAAGTTGAATTATACTTAAAGGGGTAATATCATGTAAAATCAACTTTTTTGAGTTTTATATCATGTTATAATGTTATACTCTCATAAAAAAAAC
>NW_013952686.1:292105-294256 GCF_001266775.1 Austrofundulus limnaeus | reverse complement strand
CCCCCCACCCCACACACCCCGCCCATGACTCCTGCAGGCTCTTGGCAGTGACAGAGCAAACAAGTGAAACTGAAACTTAAACTGTCTGCTGAGCTCTTAACACTACTGCTCAGTCAGTGAAGCTCTTTTCAGATTCAAAACACCTTTGAGGAAATGCATTCTCAGATGTCAAGTAAACTGCATCATAGCGCACGCGCGGACCCCCGCACCGAAATGAGTGGGACAGAAGCGGAAGGTGGTTCTTAAAGAGACAGAGGCCAATTTCAAGGCATTTAGAAGAGGAAGTGATGAGAAGATAAGTTTGTTTTCCATTTAAACATAAAAACGCATTTTAATAACAACTAAAGGTGACATAGATACTTTATTATGGTATAGTATTTAAATATATGCCTGAGAAACACATAATATTGCCCCTTTAAATAGAAGGRTGCAACTTTCATTTTAAAAACTCAAAACACTTCTACATAGAATCAAGAATACAAAAAAAAATAAAATAAAATAACAAGACATTGTAATGGCTTATAACCAAGAAAATAAGATAATTATTATTAGACAATACAACAGATAAAGCCTAYAATATTCTTTAACTTTAAACTTCAAGTTTCAAACCTCTTATATATTGAAAATGCAGTTGTCTTTGAACATTTCAAAATGTTTCTAACGATGACAGGAGATGGAACAGAATTGAGTGTAAGCCTGAAAATACCATTACATATAAAAGGGATGAATTTAAYGTTAACTCCAACATTTTGTGCAAGRCTCCTACGAGCTTTTCATTTGTCTTCAGATACACWCCTAACTACAAAGAACTTTGCATCCTACACAGAAATGTGCRTGTGTGTGTCTGTGTGTGTGAGTGCATWTACGTGYGTGAGAGGCTGCACTGGAAGGGAGGGGGAAACATGCTGACCGTCACTTTCTCTTGCTGTCAGGACCAATCAGTGTCTGGCAAGTTAATGGAGAACACAAAACCTATTTAAAAGCTACATTTACCACTTGGCTGATTCCATTACATTGTGTAATTTCCAGGTGTCACATTTCCCCTCCACACGTCTGTCTTAATGCTCTCCCAAGCACCCCCTGATTAGTCAGCCTCTGCTGGTTCCCCAAAATCCACTTTAGCAGAGCACCCCATCCGTTTACATCCTCCTTGAAGAGAAAAACTCCTTACAGCACATTTTATTTGGATGTTCAGCAAGTTACCAGATAATACTAGACAATGCCTTAGCAGTATGAGTTTAAAAAAGTACAAGTTCCCTTCAAAATGGGCCGATCTAAATGTTCCATTGTAAGTCGAAAAGACTTTACACTGATATTGTATAAATTGAAGGGACTTAATTCCATATTTTTCTTCTGATTGTGTTGTTGTAACTTTCTTGTTAAGAGAAACTGATAATTATTTACTGGGAAAACTTGTTGCTACCAAATCAAATGTTAGTAAACCTGATAGATGGTCATGCTTATTMTAATTAAGTCATGTTACCTCTAAATTGGTCATAAAAAGTTGAATAATTTCTTGTTTTATTCTCTTGTTTTCTTTGATTTTAATGAATCTGATTCATCTTGATGCATGAGTTTGAAGTCTGTCGGACCTATATCCATCTTTGCTCCTGACTGTAATTGTATCAAGATTAGTAGAAGCTGTGCCATATGTCAAAGTGTTTGGTCAATAGGAAGCTGTTCTGTGAGCTAACCACCACTTATTTGCCAGTATAGTGCAGATAGCAGGCAGGAGATAACCTCTGGTATTTTCTCTAACATGGCACTGGTGTTTAATCAGGYGGAAGATGTTGGATTGCGCTCATCCACAGACCCAGGAAATCAATGTTAGTTGCAATCAAGAACTTAATTTTACTTGGCCCAATCTTTATGTCCACAACCTGCGAGGGAACCTGCAACATTTCAAATGATTAATACTCCAAAAATAGACCACACATTGTGTAATTGCTTTGTTCTTGTATTATTGTATTTTTAGAAAAGGTACACTTAATAATATGCCATTTTCTCGATTATTTTCATTTGTCAGTGGATTATGAGCACCACTCATGTAAAGGTCACCAGCTTTCTTTTAAAAGTGTGTGTGTGTGTGTGTGTGTGTGTGTGTGTGTGTGTGTGTGTGTGTGTGTGTGTGTGTGTGTGTGTGTGTGTGTG
>NW_013952686.1:278139-290459 GCF_001266775.1 Austrofundulus limnaeus | reverse complement strand
ATCCTGACTGCTCTCTTTTGTAGATTACAAAGTGGCTGTAGGTTGCTTTTGTATGTGTTACCCCAAATTTCCACGCATTAAGACAGATACGCCAATAAAAGTGATGAATACAGAGTCAACAATGCTTCATGGTCCAGGATGTGTTGAGCTTTCCYGAGTATTGCACAATGTTTTGCCAATTTTCTTCTTATTTGAATAATTTGTGGTTTCCAGCAGATTTTATGATCCAATAMTACACCTAGAAATTTAACTTATTTTGTTCTTTCTGTCTCATTGCTTTCAATCATAATTTTTATTTGTGTTCTTGAAGGTATTATTTTATTTCCGAATACCATAAAAATAGATAATTATCTACAGATCTTTCTGTCTAGACACCCATCTGTCAATGTGTCTACCTGTCTTTCTATCTACCCATGTAGTTTTATTGGACATGTAACTACTTCTCTTCGAACAAATCCAAAGACCTATTGTAAAGCCAATAATTGATAACCACCAGGGAATCGCTCCTTATTCTTAGAGCAGCTGAAAWATCCACCCCACAACAAATTACAGGTCAACAAGGTTGATTTGTGAGTTGGGTCCTCCTACTCGAGTCGCTGCTGAATTGCCCACTGTCAGAAGAGTATATTACAAGGACCCAAAGGACCACTAATGATCTGCTCTCCATCAATGTGCGGCTTGGCAGGAAATGTCCCCTGCTTTAATTAATGATTCTGAAGCTTAAAATCAATTCAGGCATATGTTAAACGGATTAAATCTGTCCTCTGAAAATGTACTCATTTGGTGGGTGGACGTGGTAATTGTTAGCTTTACTGACAGTTGTGCGTGTTGTTTAAAAAAGATAGAGGGAAAATAACAACAAAGCAGGCTGTCCATCTTTCCTAAGGTCAAATGGAGTGCGTGGGTAGGGTAACATTCGTCATATGAGCTATTTTCTGTCTACTGACTGACTGGAGGCAATCCGTCAGGAATTCATCATTTATCAAACCGGGCGATATCCCCTCYGGCAGGATAGGAACGGATAAAGTCTGACACCTCCAGGTCTGCCTGGAGAGAAAGAAGCAAATCGAAATGTATTAGCTTCTTGCACACCAGGATTACAATAATTTTCATAAAACCGGACCAGCAAATTATAACAAATGAGTTCCCAGGGACTCTGAGATCTGTTGCTGCTCTTATTTAGGATAAAAGCTTTTTTGAAATTTTATTTTATTTCTGTCTTTTCTTCACATGCATTAATCTGAAAAGTAAGTATAGGCACAGTTCTGTAAATTAATTAGAACAGTTTCTTTTCATAAAAAAGTAACTAGCAGTCCACATGTTTTATTCATTTTTTGTAAATTAAAATTACCCAAAATAGATCAAAAAATTATATGATACAAAATGAAAACAGTGGAACATGAGCCAAACCTCTTGTGTGGCTTTTTTTATAACTAAAATAACAAAATATCAGGCTCAGTCTAAAAACAACAACAAAATGCTGATAAAAACTGCTGTAAAACAAAGTTTTTTTAAAATAAAAAAATAAAATAACTTTTGCTCCTTTGCAGATTGTGGGGTCCAGTTAAAGTAACAGCTCAGATAGTTTGAAGGGATTCTGTAGAATAGTTATAAACAACCAATATCTTACCTGCTGTGGACAGCTCTTTGAATGGCTTTACTTTGGAGACCATTTGTAAATGCAYGTAGTAGCAAAAGTAGGTAGTTRTAGCACWTTTTAATARAAATTTACTCAARAAAATTCTAATAACTTCAAGGGACTAACTTATATAAAGCTTTGTAAAATTTCCTTGCACTAATTGCAGTAATAAGTTTAGGCTTGTTTTAAGATTGCAGCTAGCCATTAGCTTCTCCATCAAGATATAAACTATTTTATTACTGTGTTTTATTAATGTGAGGTGTATGGCAGAAGATCGACCCAGGGCACAGGCAAAGTCCAGAATTATAATCAAAAGGGCTTTATTAAACAAGGAACACTGACGAGGCAGCTCAAGGTACTCACAAAAATAACCTTCTGGCAARAACAGGAGCATGAAGAGACACCACACTGGCTGGGTATCAGCACAATGATCCAGCAAAACACTGGGGACAGGACATGAAGGCAAAACTAATGAGAGACAATGAAAAACACCTGGCGGTGACACAAGAGGAAAAAGGTGAGCGTGGGCGGGGCTGGAGGAATGACAGACAGCAGGGCAGAGACACACGGAAACATAGAAACACTAGAAAAACAAAGGAAGACTAAACACATAGACCATGACAATTAATTTTTGTTTAGGTCTGTGACTTGCAACTTGTTCAGGGTGTAGTTATGCACCTCGAACATTCTCCGCTAAAGATAGGCAGCAACTCCCCYGTGACTCTGATCAGAAAAGTGGGTAAAAGTAATGGATTGATGGATGTTTTTGTTTAGACATTTCCAGATGAGCAATGCAGTAAAATTACAATATGGAGGAAATCCTTTGTGTTCATAGAGCACAGAATAAGGATTACATTTGCTAATCATTAATCTGCTTATTAAGTGTCCATCAGCACATATTGCCTCTTTTGCCTGCACGCAGGGATTCAGAGCACCAGAGGATAAGTGCCAGCTGCAGTGATTTCACAATAACCATTCAGAAGAGACCCTCGTTGATATTTTCTGCAGGTATCACAAAATCATGCTGAAAAGAAAGTTGCAATTTGGATGTTACACCTCTTAAAACGTGTGAAAAACATGCCCGCAGGGAGGCAAAAGCATACAATGTACAAAGCTTCCTTCTCAACGTGAATKTTGCTGCTGTTCAAAAGGTGGGCAGACAGACATCACGTTGCTTTCTTTTTCTTCAGGGGACAATAAACACAACACAACACTATTTGCTGCTTTCAATAAATCTGTACAAGGAAAAAAAAACAGCAACTGTCATGACTAAAACTGTCCGAAATGTCAGTATCAATCACATCATAGGAATCAAACTGTCCGAAACCTGTGATTACATTAAAATGAAGGCGAGGCACCCAGGGTCAAATGTAGTTTCTGGTGCTGCCTCTATTTGAATAGACATATGTCAGCAAAAGCCTTCCCATCTGGAATGACTGCACTGTCTGTTATGTAAGCGTCCGGTTAGACTCCCTTGCTGACATTAGCAATAAGGAAGCGTGCTGAGGAACACTTTCTGATGCTGCCAGAAGGGATCAGTACTTTAACTCGTAGACTTGGTGTGATGGTGGAAATTAGGAAGAGAGTCTTTAACATGTGCCTTAGCTAAAATGATGGTAAGTAATAGAAGATGATTGAATAGGACACTGGAAGCACTAACCAGGTCAGTATACTTATTTCAGGAAGAGTTTATGACTATAGTAGTTAATATGATGTCATATAAAAAGGAAAGGTGATGGTGTCTGAAGTGGTTCACACCAACACGTCGTCTGTTTGGAGTACAAAGGCAGGAGCTGAAATCACTTTCCTGAAACAGGTTCATAATCTGCAGTGGTGGGCACAKTTCCCCTAAARCACTAAAGCACTAATAGGGGAACTATTTCCTGATTAGTRCTTTAGGTCTTTTTCTATTTTRTTAATTCATTAGTGGATTAGCACTTGCTAAATTTAGGCTAAATTTAGAAGCACTAACTGAGGTCTTTAAATGCTATTGATCAACATTATTGTTCACAGTTGAGGGTGAAAGCTGTCATACATGTTGTTCATATGTGTGTCACTTATCTACAAGGTCAYATGAGACAAACTCAAGGCCCACGGGCCAAATGTGGCCTGCAGGTGACTCCCATTTGGGCCCACCAAGAGCACTAAGTGACAATATTCTGCACACAGTAAATATTGTCTCATGCTGACCCTGCAGAAGGTTCCATGTGTCAACTGGGTTATTTTAGCGCTTTAGAATTAGCTTTTTCTAATTTTTTTCAGTATGTTGGTGCTTTAGAATTAGGGGACCTAAATATTTGCGTTAGTGCTTTAGGGTTAGTGCAACTAATATTTAGATTAGTGCTGCCCTCCACTGATGTTCGGAATTGAAGAGTAAACAAAGAAATAAAGGCTTCATTTTGACTGTTTGAATGTAATCAGGATTAAAAATAAACAAACAAACAAACAAACAAATAAATAAATAAATAAATAAATAAATAAATAAATAAATAAATAAATAAATAAATAAATAAATAAATAAATAAATAAATAAATAAATAAATAAATAAGGGTGGACGTTTCTTACTGCTGACCTTGTAATTTGCATTTTTACGGTGCAACGTTTTGGAAATAAAGTTACTATGGGAAATGAAAAAGACAATGTCATTTCCTGTGTTTTTCTTTTGTCCTTTTGCAAGCAATTTTACAAAATCCCCCCCTTTATTTTCCCTTCCCCTACTAGGAAAGGCTTTGTTGAGAACTGTAAAAGATGTGGTAAAATGTTCTGAGAGGGTGTTTTTTTTATTTTTATTATTTTTATTTCATTTATTTCCACTTGTGCACAAGTGCAAGGGGTTTCAATCATTTGTGAATGACAAAAGGCTCTCCAGAAAACCAAACGGGTTTCAGGCCATGGCATGTTTCTGATGCTCCGCTGTATAGTCCAGAAAAAAAACGTTATTTAATTATTTATTTAGTTACTTAGTTATTATCTCACTGTTTCAGGACATTACCTTTTGTACCACAAGTAATACACATTAAAAATTCAAACAGTAAAAAAACAGCTGTGTTTGCCTGTGTGTAATCTTCCACAAAAGTACAAAATGAAAATAATAAGCTTCAGCAGGATGACATAAATATGCATGACCACTTCTACATGCATTTATCACTCTGGGCTCTTGGCTCCACTTGTTGATCCTTAAAATAGATAACCTTTATATTACAAGATCCATTACTCCCTAACTGGTGATTAAATATAATCAGTGCCCGATTTGTTTACACACAAAAAAAAAAAGAAGTTTAGGTCATTTGTAATGTGAAATTTATTATTAAATGTGAGTACTATTTAGATTCTACTTCTGCCAATAATTTAATTGAAAGAGCTTGCGGTATGGAGAACTGCATTAATCTGCTTTGCTCGCTGAAGTGGGCGTAGGGGCAAAGCTCATTACCCAAGGTGAAGAGAACAAGCAATGTACTCTTTATACACTAGAAAGTAATCGTTTCAATTTCTTCATCTACAGGAAGATTTATTCACACTGATATGAAAATATATCATGCTTAAAGGGTAACTTTGGTTCTACCACTGCACAGAATGCAGATAAAAAGAAATGAGAGTTAAGAATACAACACTAACACGCTTTAAATAAAATGATGACCTTAACGTGTGTGACTACTCCACATCTTCACACCTCTCGTGACAGACACAGCTGTCTTGCTGTTCTTTTCACCCGCTGATGTCTTTTCTTTCTCACAAGGCTGATTTTGACTTTAAGTGCCTATTGTGCATCCCCCACCCCACCCCCCGTCTCCCCAATTCARCACACCATATCACCGCAAGACTTCACACAGGGTTCTTTACTGTGGCRTTCTGCATCTAGCATCTCAAAGATGTGGTCCTGAGGTTGACATTAAAAAAATAAATAATTGCAAAGCCCACTTTGTTTTCAAAAATTAATTCATTTGCCCGGGTAAAAATCAAMTGTAAGCTGCTTTGTTAAGACAAAGATTTATCTCCATGAGCTGTGTTACAGAAGAGAGCCATGGCTGGATTATGTCAGTTTTGCTTCACTGGCTTGGTACATTAAGCTGACTATTCTCTCTCTGTAAGAATCAATAATAGGACATCTGCAGAGGTCTATTAGAGCCATAATCTTACATGAGGCAGCATCCTCATGATTCACAAAAAGTCTAGAACACCTTGTACAAGGGTAATGTCAAGAGTGGAAAAAATATTACTGTATAAATAATTATATGAGAGGAGAAAATCTCATGACCTACAAAAAATATGTTGTCTAAGTTTCTTAGTACACGTTACACAAACTTAGTAGACATTGTCTAAGTTTATCTACTTTTCAACAAGGCCTAAAAATCAACGTCTCACATCTGAGAGATTTAAACTGTCACAAATTAATTACAAATGTATACAGAAAACTGCCATGCCACCGTTGCATTTTTCCCTCATTTTTGTCACATGAGACCTGAATCACTGAGCCATGATTGTTCAGTGGCCCCCACCCCTCATCAAGCACTCTTCAGTTCAGGCAATCATCTGTGCCCTTACCTGTGTTCCCTTGGCAGTTGCTATGACAACAGCCTCCGCTTGATCAGCCTCCTATTCATGGAGTGACACTTGAATGACCACTCTATGGATCAGGGAAAGGCAGGCATCTGGATAAAGACAAATAGGATGGAGTAATAATAATGATCAGAGAAATGCTGATCACTTTAAACTCTGAAACAAAAAAAMAGTTTCAGTTCTGTTTGAGTGCTCCAAAATGGTTGGTCATTTTTGTCAAATAACAAAAATAAGACTTTTGAACAACTTAGAAAATCCCACCTGTTCCAAAATAAATAAATAAATAAATAAATAAATAAATAAATAAATAAATAAATAAATAAATAAATAAAACATGCTGTGGGCTGATGGTTAAACCAGATAAAGCAAAAACAAAAATCAATGTGCTTTAGTTTATTTTTACCCAGTCAACAGACTATATATAGTACTCTTTGTATGTATATGTATATATATATATATACGTACATATGTATGTATGTATACTATAAAAGATACTTTTTCTTAGTTTAAAGCCACACATGTCATGAAGACCAGTCTTAAAAATCTAAAAGACAGTTTTCTCCTATTGATGGTTAATGTGGCCCTAAATTAATAACTTATAAGCAGAATTTGTAAAGAGATGCTAACTATTACATGCATTTGTTTACCTATAGAAACAGCCAGAGTCACTGAAAATAGGTCAAATGGTAAATGGACTAAACTCATACAGCATTTTATTATGTTCAAGGACTCCAAAATGTGTTGCACCAGAGATTCTTAACCCATGGGTCGCGGTCCAATTGTGGGCCGCACGCGCCACCTTGAGGGCCGCAATAGAATGACTGTTTTTAACTTTGGGCCGCAGAGGGCCGCGGGACCACATTGATTTTGAATAAGGTGCAATATTAACAAATTTCCCTCTGGGATCAATAAAGTATTTTTTTAATTGAATTCAATTGAATACACTTTCTCACCACTAGTGCACCACTCAGATGTTTAACAACTTTTTTTAATACATAGAAGAAGAACCTTACATGCYAGCCGAGAATGAAAACTTATTTTAAATGAAAAGTAGAAGGCAAAAATGAAGGTAACTCGTCAAAAAAACCCAAAGTTTGTCACTTGAAGTGCAGCTTCTGGTTCTACCATACAATATTTTAAAAGTTCAAAACATTCTCTAATAAAATTGCAGATACAGCTATATTTTAATTTACACTTCATCAAAGTTTTTTGAAGTTTATTTTTAAATATTTTGAATGTATTTTAAAGAAACTTTTAACTTGTCAAAAAGCTTTTGTTACTGTTATTGTGTGTCACTAATATGAAAAGCAGCTTCTGGTTCTACTATGCAAAAGTTTAAAAATGCTTTATTTTCATTTGTACTTTATCAAATTTATTTTTACTGTTTTTTTTTATTTGAAACATTTTTATTAAAATTTTTGAATGTATTTATTTTATGCCCACAATTTTATTTATTGAATTGTCTACCTTTGTTATTGTTTATGTTTAAAAGTAGTTATTTTTGTGTGGTCTGTTGATTGACCATTGTATTTAAGGAAAAAAAATTGTATAGGTCCTCTGGACGGGTTCTTCTTTTCATGAAACGTTTCGTCTCTCCTCCAAGAGACTTCTTCAGTCTGAGAGTTTCAGGCAAAATTCAGGCTTTTATGTCCTGCCTCCAGGTGACTGATACTCACATCACATGGCTATCGTTCACACCTAATTAATACCTTTTGTTAACAGGGGGTGGAGTGATACTGCCAATGGCAGCGCTGTAGCAGGGGGACAACTGAAAACGGAGGCCCCCACCTCTGTTTAATGACGGACGGTCTTTCTTTACAAAAATGGCTTCTTTTACTCCTCTCTCAAACCAACGTTCCTCCCTATCAAGAATGAGAACATCCTCATCTCTGAAAGAGTGACCGCTGGCCTGTAAATGAGTGAAAACTGCAGAGTTCTGGCCATTAGATGTAGCTCGTCTGTGTTGGGACATTCTTTTGAACAGTGGCTGCTTTGTTTCCCCGATGTATAACTGGTCGCAGTCCTCCTGGCACTTCACAGCATATACAATATTGCTCTGTTTGTGCCGGGGCACCGGATCTTTGGGGTGAACCAGCCTTTGCCGTAATGTGTTTTGGGGTTTGAAAGCTACTGGGACATTAGCTTACATTACGGCAAAGGCTGGTTCACCCCAAAGATCCGGTGCCCCGGCACAAACAGAGCAATATTGTATATGATGTGAAGTGCCAGGAGGACTGCGACCAGTTATACATCGGGGAAACAAAGCAGCCACTGTTCAAAAGAATGTCCCAACACAGACGAGCTAATTCTAATGGCCAGAACTCTGCAGTTTTCACTCATTTACAGGCCAGCGGTCACTCTTTCAGAGATGAGGATGTTCTCATTCTTGATAGAGAGGAACGTTGGTTTGAGAGAGGAGTAAAAGAAGCCATTTTTGTAAAGAAAGACCGTCCGTCATTAAACAGAGGTGGAGGCCTCCGTTTTCAGCTGTCCCCCTCCTACAGCGCTGTCATTGGCAGTATCACTCCACCCCCTGTTAACAAAAGGTATTAATTAGGGTGAACGATAGCCATGTGATGTGAGTATGAGTCATCTGTGAACGATGGGCATGTGATGTGAGTATCAGTCACCTGGAGGCAGGACATAAAAGCCTGAATTTTGCCTGAAACTCTCAGACTGAAGAAGTCTCTTGGAAGAGAGACGAAACGTTTCATTAAAGAAGAACCCGTCCAGAGGACCTATACAATTTTTTTTCCTTTGATTTTTTACCTGGATTACTGAGATGCATCAGGACGACCATTGTATTTGTTCAAATAATTGTTATGGGCAGGTTACAATATGAAAAGAAATGTTTGTCATAATCATGTCTTGTGAACACACACGTGGAGCAGCGAGCTGCCAATTACAGTGCCTGGGGAGCAACTGAGGGCTTAAGGGCCTGGGCCCAAAGTGGGGCTGGTTGGTTCGGCGAGTTGAACCAGCGACCTTCCGATTACAGACTCATCTTCTCTAACCTCTACATTAGGGCTGCACGGATGGAAAATTTGTAAATATTTCAATGACGATATGAAGTGCTCTATTTTTTTCTTTCCTCTCTTTCTAATCTGTATCTCCTATTTTTAGCATTTTTGGCAAGGTTATTTATGTGTGATTCTGTCCTACTGGCTAAATATTGCGTTAGCATGAAAAAAACAACAACTTATAAACTCTTGAAATACATTAGACAACATTTTTTACATTCCAAGCAGTCCTTTGTGATATGAATATTGCACACACTGATATTGCGATGACGCTATAACAATATTTGCGATATATTGTGCAGCCCTACAAGGTATGCAGATAGGTGTGTTGAGTCATATCTGATGTAAGGTGTGCAATGTTAGTACAAGCTACAGATAGTGTGCAGAAAATAAATCTTGACATTCATCAATGTAGCATAAACAAAACAAATGGACATAGAGTCAGTTTGCCTGACCAGTTGTCAGTGTCATGTTTGTTATTCTTTCCTGTCTCAGGTGAAAGCTTGTGAAACTAACGGTGTTGTAGGTGATGGCACTGATCATCAACACTTCATCACTGCGGTTCTGTGTAAGAGATATCCATCACTTGTAGTAACATCTTTTATAAATTTGCCTCTCAAGAGCCCTTTTTTTGTTTTCTCTGCAGTGCAATGTTAGATGTTCACAAATTCCTTCCATGCTTTATACAGCCCATCTGACTTCATGTATCAAAAAAAGAAGGCAAAGCAAAAACGATAAAAAGACACGTCTTAAAATCAAAACGACTCGTTCGGTTTCTCATTGCGTGTTACTGAACACTGAACCTTCAGGGCATCTCTCATCATTGCGAGGCTGCAGCGTGTAAATTTAGGTGAGTCTGTACTTTTTATCACAAGCTGTGCGGCACAAATGCTGCGACTGGGCTCTGCACATGCTGATTTCTGTTTTTTATTCTGAACTATATGAAGGCAGATCAAAGTTTTAAAACGTCTTCTGTCCCACCGTTTAGATAAAATTATGAACGCTTTACTGTATCTTCTTGTTAAACGTGGGTTACCTGTAAGGCAAAAAACTGATTGTGGAACACAATCTGACCGACAGTGGTGATAAAATTTAAGCATTTTTTGGCTTGCAGATCTGATAGGCAGTATTAGAACCATGAAAGTCATGAATGAATAATCTTTTTTTTTCCCCACTGGCAAAAAAAATGTACTCTCTTAAACTAGGAGGATTCATTAGGTTATTCTATGCAGTGCACGTAAATAAACAAGTCAGAGAGTGATATTAAAAATGTTGCACACTAACACTTCCTTCTTCATTTATAGAGGCAAGATTTAACATGTGACAAATGCTGTCACTGAAAGCTTACACATACACTTCGCAGCAACAGGAATGCTTGAATTGAGTCAGAGGAGTTGYGCTGCACAAGAACACAGTTGACTACCGACGCAGCTCACAGCCATGCGTTGTGCACCTCGTGAAGCACACTAGCTCATAGCACCGAAACATTTCTTTTTCTCCAGCTTTTTTCAGAAATGTTTTTAAAAAATGTCTATTATTTATCAACWGTCAGTACGTGCACATTTTGAGTTTGTTGATTGTATCGCTGTGAAAATGTGACGCATGGTTGTTARACTACACCGTCATGATGAACATCCCTGCACACATTACTCAGGGGGGGGAAACCAAAAACTCGTTATGTACACGAGGTTTAACAAGCTGGGGAACTCGTAAGTACACAAACCAAGGCGGATACTTTCATCTGTCCTCAGCCCTGTGCAGAAGGTTCAGAAGCATTCGCTGTGTAGCTGTAATGTTGCCTGAAGAGCTGAGATGCAGTAATGGATTATGACAGGGCCTTTTCTCTACCTGCCTTCAGGGCAGTTAGTCATGTGTGGTTGAAGTCAAGTTAGMCCTCTCAGGACCTCGGAAGCATATTCTGTCAGCACCCTAACGTCTCCAGTACAGCATTCTGTTCMTGTCATCTATCAATCTTTACCTTCGCTTTTTTTCTTTTTTCTTCTTGCTAAGCCCAGAGTAAGGCCCACAGCTGACAGTGGCTGCTGGTGCTTCTGCTACCACACAGCTCAGCCCTCCCTCCCCTTCTGCAGCATGTTGGTAGAATGGGCCATCGAGCAGTAGACGGCCAATCACATGTGACAGTATGAGGACCGCAGACCTTCGGAGGAGGCTGTTTATGGCATAAACAGGCTCTGACAGCAACACTGACTAACAACACACACGGCAAAAGAAAGTGGAGCTATTTATATCGGCTAAAGCCCCCTCAACAACCAGGTGATACTGCAGAGATGACGCATGGAGGAAAACAACGGCACAGACATGAAAAAGAAAGCAAAACAAAGCTCTTCCTGACAACACAATAAGCAAATGTGAGCAGTCAGCCTTCATTTAACCGGAACACCGTTACGCTGCCGAAATGTCACTTCAGTTTTTTTGTGAGAAGGCTGCTTGCTACAAGCTGTTGTCATAACACACAGACAGCAGGTTAATGAAAGATGAATGGATGGGCACATACTTACACACATTAAAGTGATGATGGCAAGGAGAATTTAGTAAAACAACATTCTTCTGTTTGGGTAAGACAGAAGTAAATGGAAATTCTTAACCCGAGTTATTTAATAACAGTAGAACATTTTTGGCGAATCCCTTCTCAAACAGATAAAACTTTTTCTAASAGTTTTTCTTTACTGCCTACCCCCAAAGTGTGTGTAGTTTGTCAGRTTTGTTATACGGCAACTAAAATAAATGGGATTATTTGCAAAATGGCAAATATGTAAGATGTTAAGAAAGAAAAAGAAAATTTGAGGCATGGATGGAATTTGGGAAATAAAATGTACTCATAAAAGTGACACATTTTCATTGTTACTATGGGTGTAATTTGCAGGGGGGTTAGGGGTGTTGTGATTCTCACAAGTCAATATAACCCCCCACCCCCAATAAAATTACATTATTTGCACTAACACAATAGAAATTAACTGGTTAATTACACTGCTGCACAGCACAAGGTAAATACGTTTTTTTCCCCTTTGGAAAATTTTGAAATTTTGTTATGTTGTATAAAACATCTTAAAAATGTAAATATGTGTTGATGTTGGGGGGAAAA
>NW_013952686.1:274169-278129 GCF_001266775.1 Austrofundulus limnaeus | reverse complement strand
GGCGTGGGGGGTAAGGCTTTTCTTAATTGTTGAACTGACATGGAACAGAAAATGTGAAGAGTAAAAGCAAAGAAAACAGGAAAGTTACTTACATCGCAGTAAATACATTACAATGTATTTTAACCACAAAGTAGCCTTTATTGTTTTACAAAGGTAAATGGTTCAATAAATAAATAAATAGGCAGACAGCATAACCCCTCCAAAGGCAGACCTAAAGTTGTGTCCTTGATTGCTACAGTGCAGAAGTGGGAACACCCACATCTGGGATGAAGCAGTTTTTTTGAGTCTCTATAACTACAAAAACAGATTAGTGGTTTTCCATTTTTGCAGAAAAAGCTGACTATGACCACTAAGGTTTGAACAAGTCATGGGGAGTACTAATGAACAAACTGAACGAGCTTTAAAGGCTGATTGTGACTCCAGAGGGAGCACTAGGAAAACTGCCATTAGTGTTGTCATCTGGACTATAAGGCATACAGGGAATTAAAACAATGAGACTGAAAATCTGTTGATGCAGTTATAATAGATGTGCACCTATAATAAATCCCTTTTCTCCAAGTGTGAATAGCTCTGTAATGAATTGTGCTAATGTTGTATTGCATGTAATGAGATGGGACATTACTCCATTGCATGTATCACACTCTAACATCAGGATATACACTGTGGATTTATTTTCTCCAAACTCCTATAAACTTTACAGCCTGTGATGAAAGCTGAATCAACAATCTGCTAATATTATTAGAGAAATCCTACAGTATAAAGTACTGTGCAACAAAACATGGATGTAAACAACAGAGCTGTAAATATGCATAAAATATTAAGCTGAAGCTTGAGTCAAAGTTGCTCATATTGCAGCAAATAATCCACAAGTTTCAACAAATTCCCAATATTTAAAGCTGTAGGGTGGTTTTTATTTAAAAATTCATGCTGCTCCGGTCTGACACCTTGATCACATCACTATAAATAACTCACACCTTTACCAAATAATCACTTGTTCAAAATCATCCCATCAACAGTGAGACATAAAATTGGCCAAAACATGAGCAGAAATAATTGAAAACAATAAATTCTGTTTTGTTGTGTTCTAGAAAATAAAGAACAAAAAATAAATAAATAAAAAACAACTTGCTAATACTCCGGGGTAATAGGAAAGCAAAATGAAGAATGGATTAAGAAATTAACTTCTTTTCATCTTGCCACAGTTCATTATTTCAAAGAGAATACAACATTAAGATGTTCTTTCGATAAACAAAGCCTGATTAATATCCATGGCAAACAATGTCTAATGGCTCCTGTCTTGTTAGAGATTATTTTGGAATATCTTCGCAACGTACAAAGAAGCCTTTCATGCAACATTTCTCCCCCCACCCAATCCGACACTTATTAAAACAAAACAACTAATGATACTGTTGTTGTCAGACACAAAGAATCCCTGAAGCAAGAAAGATAAAGTACAAAGATGCATGTTTGTTCTTGTTTTGATAAAATGTCAGTTTAACACACAGAATTAAATCACTGATTTTCTACCAGAGTAACAAAAGCATTTGTCCACGTCCCTCTTAGCTTTGAATTGTATTAAAGTCATTTTCTGATTTCAGACAAAGACGTTTAGAGTAAATTGAATATGTACAGGTGATAATACCACACTGTAGTATTTCGAAAACGTCATTGTAAATCCCTTCAGGACATTTTGTGTTTTATCAGATGTGAATATTGTTTAAAATCGCATCAGAAATAATGTGAGAAACAAAACACCCCCTCTTTTTTTTAAATCCTATCAAACAAAATGCTAACATTGCTCAGAATTTTTATATAAATTCATAAGTGTTTTTGAATTAACTTAAGTATTAGATAAGACATTAATCATAGGAAAACTCTGTAAAGCAAAATATTTGAAAGGATTTTGTTCTAGGACTCAAAAGCTCAGCTGAACACAGAAAAAGTTTTAAACAGTTTATTAGTGGCAGTGTGGAGGGAGAACCAGGAAGTGGCAGCTACTGCGACCGGAATTGAGAGGGCAGTCTGGAGAGGTTGTTTGTTAGTTTGTGCTCGTTGCAGGTGAGGAATGCGGAAGCGTACCTTCTCACACAGCGGAGTAGTCCAGAGATCGGGATCCAGAGACAGAACACAGTTCGAGCACCGTGAGGCTGAGACAGGCAGGTGAGACCCATGACAATCTTAGCATTACAAGGCTTTTTAAATTATTGATAATTGTTGAACTTGAATACATTTCTTAAAGTTATAAAAACCTTGTCATTCTAAAATGTAATGTTTGGTGTTGTGACATGATAGACATCATGGTTCTACATGTCTGCAGTATGTTTTAACAGTAAAAACAAATTACTGAAAGAAAAAATAAATAATTCATGTAGTTAATTTACTACGAACTAATCAAGAACAATATTACAAGCAATCAACAGGCCCTTTTCTAAAAAAAATAAACATCAACATTTTTATGAGTAACTGTTTTTGAAGTGTTCAGCCATGTCCAGTTTTATTCACCTTGCCGTTCTTCAATGAAAAAGGCTGAATTTGTTAAATTGTCAAAAAAAAAAAAACAATACAAAAAGATTTTTAAATGTTTTTTTTTCCCCCTCCAGGACCTCACATTTAATCAAGGACAAAAGTGAAAAGCGCTGGAAACCAGCTAACCTGACGCTCCAGATGGTTTGTTAAAAGGAATTATTGGAGAAGTCGGTGTAGAAAACAGTTTGGAAAAGGGCAAGTGTTTAAAAAAATAATTGCCAGGTGATTAGTTGAACCATCTGTTACAATCAGATCAACAGAGTGGAGCCAGTCAAGGAAATTAAACTCTTGCAGAGACTAGTCAGTAGAAGAGGGGAAAAAACACACTGGCTGAGAGAAACCTATGCTGCCTTTTCTCTGCTAAGTTTGGATGTAGCTGTTGTAAAAGCAGCATCTGTGTACGCCTCTACTGGAGCCGGCCTTGCCGCCTGTCATTGCTCCTTAAAGCTGCCAGTGTAAGATGCTGATTGATCTAAAACAACTGTGCTCAGGCTCCAAACGCACAGCTTGAAATCTGGCAAAATGAATCCTCATGTGATTGTGATCTAGTGAGTCTCACAAGAATCCAGCTGCCTTGCTTGATAAGAAGGGCGCTTAAGTCATTTCTTTTCTTATTACTTGAAAATACAGCAAATAAGTATAAGCATTACTTGTTCTTCTCAGTCAGTATTCAATAAAGCTAAAATTACCTTCCAATTGTGCTATCATATATAACTGATAACATATAAGGTATCTTCATTACATTAGATGTTAGGGAGGCACGATATATCGTATTGGCCAATATTGGTCATTTTTTAGAATATCTGTATCAGTCCAATAAGTAAAACTGGGCCAGTATTAACATTGATTTCCCACCTTTTAGCTTTGTGCTTCTGTTATGGAAGAGGAAATGATTGGTCGAGTGGCATATGTTGGATCATGATAGTGATGCTGCACAGCCAGGAATAACTGAAGTAGAGAGCCATGTTAGCAGTCTAGTCATTTTAATTTTTTTTACTGTATCAAAAAAAAGCACAAGTATATTTGTGAGGATATGTACATAAATAGTTTGTGTGTTGGTGTAATATCAGTAAATATTGGTTATTGGCTGTAATTATAATATCAAATATCAATACAGGTATTGGCTAAAATTTTCATATCAGTACTGTATGTTTTAGATATGGTGAAAGAGTTCAAAACCAGTTTCCTCGAGGGATAAAATTACATGCAGTAATGTGTGTTATTGTTATGTATTGTATTACATCATGGAATATTCAATGATCTAGTCCCAATAAATATTTCAGGGAACAAATGTCTGCCTTGAACCATGCATTGCATTTCATTCTAATTATAAACAAAATTCCCTTCTCACCCTCCACGGGTGGTCTCTTTCATCCTCTGAGCTCGGGTCCTCTACCAGAGGCCTGGGAGCTTGAGGGTTCTGCGCAGTATCTT
>NW_013952686.1:257868-268842 GCF_001266775.1 Austrofundulus limnaeus | reverse complement strand
ACATACACGGTTGCACATAAAATTTTTGGTCTGGTTCTCAGGGGAGAACCTAGGGTTGTTGGTTGGTGCTCATATTTTCCTTCACTCGTTTAACACATTTATCCAGAGGGGCGTCAGGGCATCTAACGTTCCCCTGTTCTGTTTTATGACTCCTATCAGCTGCAACGTCTCAGGACATCATGCCAAATCAGTCTACCGAGTTTTTATTTTATTTTTTTACTCTGCATTAATTTTGTAAACTACCTAAGTGGCCGAGGGGCTGGGTGTATGTCAAAGAAACATCACAAACTGAACATTTCATGGTTAAATGTCTTTTAGACTACACATGTCCTTCAGATGGACAATTCCTGTTTGGTCTTCTGCATCTTCAGCCTTGGTTAAACTAGCTTTCCACACTCTCCAGACCAGAGGAGCCCAAAGTGGGGCCCGCGGGCCAAATTTGGCCCGCCAAGCCATTTGATTTGGCCCACCAGCAGTTGACATTGTTACTAGGTTGTAACCTGTCGTCCTATGCAGAAAAAGTATTTCCACTTTGTCTTTTCATCCATTGGCTCAATAACTATAAGGGGCTGTGGTACAGATAGTTTTCACTCATGGTTCTGACTTTGTCTTTGATATATTAAGATTAAGTATGAAATGTGAAATACAAGCAAAAAGTGACATTTAGATTAGATTTAAACCCACATATAGATTTGCACACTTTATAAGGCCAGCAAAACTCATATTTTATCAATTTATGAAATTTCCCATGAGCCTTTGCTACTTGAGGATATGGCAGATTTTCTCCAAGTACCCAGACTAAAACAAAAGCAGGCCACCAAACTGGCTGCTAGCTTAATCGTTACAAAATAAAGGACTTTACTAAAATAGTATTTGTATTTCATGTATTATATTACTGTATTTGGCCCGCAGCCCCGTAAAGATTCTCATTTTGGCCCTCTTGGGGAAAATGTTTGGGCGCCCCTGCTCCAGACCAAGCAGCAAATATCTGTCTTTTGCACAGAGCAAAATAACAAAACATACAAGTGTTTAATTTATTAGACTGATTTATTTTCTTAAAGGCTATTTTATTCTAAAAGATAATGCTATTTAGATGGTTTCAGCTCATGTAATTATTTATTCTTCATATTTGATCATTTAATAAATTACATTTATCCCATAGTAGCTGTGTCACAGTATGGTCCTGAATATAAACAAGTTTAGCAAATCAAGAACCTTGTTTTTTGATAAAATTGTGAATGAAATTTGTGGACCTTTATGATGAATTAAAATAACATTTAAAACCCACCTACAGAACATGGCAAGTTGTTTTTATTTCTTTTTTAATATATATAATTTTTTGACTGTGGTGTTAAACAGACAATCATTTTTGCTTTAATTTGGTGCAAACAAATGTTCTGTTAGTTAATGTGGTTTAATTAGAAGAACTCAGTGAACCTCACAGAAAGACTCAGCCTGCGCACGCAGCGACGCGCTCCTGTCACAGCAGTCTCTCAGGAGGAGAGTTTAGTCATTCACACAAGATCTGTTCAATAACAACATTCTGAACATATTTTTAATATAAAGTTAGGTTTTACAGACCAAAGTCTCTGGTAGTTCAGGAGCAAAGTGCAGGAGGAGCAGAGGAGGAGATGAATGGACTGATCGCGTCACTGCAGCAGCTCGAGTGGAGCCCGCTGCTTCAACCAAACATGCTCTCACTGAAAGTCCCGCCCTGCTCTGCTCTGATTGGACAAAACGGCTCTGGACTTTGTCTGATTTGTTGAAGACAGTGTCCATTTAATCCTTATATCAGGGTCCCGCTTTGGCGCACCGAACAATGATCCATTCACACCATTGCGGCTGGATTCTTTTTTTTTTTAAAGAAATCAGGTCGCATTTGCGACCAAACTGGTTGCACTCTAGAGCCCTGCTAGCTGTTGTTTTGACTGACAACCAGGTACAATCTTAGGTACGCAAGGGCGCTTTATGACGTTACATCTAGTGCGCTTTTTCCTTTTGTGACCGCACATGCGTACCTGCACACTGCTTATGTGCCACTCTGCGTGCATACTGTATGAATATGTGTGTGTGTGTGTGGGGAGGGGGGGGGTGCTTGTTTTTCCTACATTGTGGGGCCCATGTTCAAGGAAAATGCAGCATCGTGGGGACCGGGTACTCCTTGTGGGGCCCAAAGCCTGGGCCCCACATCTTCGGAGGCTGATTTTGGGTGTGGGGGTTGGGTTTAGGACCAAGGTGTGAATTGAGTTTAGGTTAGTTAGGTACCTGTGAGGTTAGCCTTAGGGTTGGTGGTCAGGGTTAGGTTATAAAATTACCAAAAAATGAATGGAAGTCAATGGACGGGCCCCACAAGGATATAAAAACAAGTGTGTGTGTGTGTGTGCGTGCGTGCGTGCGTGCGTGTGTCTGTGTGTGTGTGTGTGTTTTATCAGGTGCTTTAAATTATATTTTTTTAAAAATTCAAATGTGGCATTGCTGAAGTGAGTTGAAATTTCAGTCAAGGAAAAATGTTTATATTTATCAAAGAACAATTGTGGCTTGACACATTATCAAATAAGTTGGCAGTTTTGGGCTTTTTGTGCTGTTTTTTTTTTTTTTTTTTTTTTTTTGTTAAAGACAAAAATGGATTACTGATTGGAAGCATCTATAGGATCCCTTCATAATTTCTATTTCAATGCCTGTAATAACTGCTATTATTGTGATAGGTGGGGGGAAAAATAGGCATTCAGAAAAGGGTTGTTTTTAGACCCCTTTTTAATGTTGCATTCAGCTGCATAAAATCTTATTGATTGAATTAAGAAGAGCTGGCCTCCACTCCTGTCTGGCATCCTGAGCAAGCAGCACTTACAAATTGTGATCTATGATGAGTAAAACTCCTCACATTGGCGAGCTGCCCTTTCATTTATCATGGTGAGTGTAATCACTGTTTATCTGTTTCGCATCATGGCTCCTACCTGCACAGCAGTCACTTTTAGTGGCATTAAGTGAAGGTGGAATTCAGTGTGCCTGGAAATGCCTCTTTTTCATATCCATTGCAGACTTTAACTGTATAATGCAAGGTATTAAAAATTGTATCCATCACCACAAGATGATCACAGTATTTACAGAAATGATGAGGCAAACTAAAGTAATTTAAATCCTTCCAGGTTAATGGCTCAGTTACTGGAAGATTATTTAACTCCAACTAAGGGTAATAAATTAGGACAACTTTATAGTTTTAGGATGATGAGCCAAACAAGGTGTGAGGGGGAAAAATATCTGGTAAAAGTAATGATAGAGAGACATTCAAAGGAGTTGTGATCATGATGAGATCTTCCCACATGGCAGATGAGTAATTCATTCCCACTTAATGTGCTGCAGCTGCAGTCTAATGAGAAAGAACTGGCCAGTGGCTCTCCATGACTCTGAACTTAGCAGACCTCAAATGTGTGGCAGTGCAGAAACACACACCAATGTCAACTTTTCTTTTAATGGTTTTATGTCTTTTAGCACAAGGCCAGTAAAAAAATGTTTGTGTTCCATTACAGTTACTGCTTCAGTCAGGTTATATGATGCAGATTAACACAAAATAAATACAAATTAATCTGTAAGTATGATTAATAACAAACACAAGGTTTATGATTTGGTTAAAACTGCCTGATCTGTCCATGCAAACATGTTTTTACATATCAAGTGCTCCATAGAATCCACATTGTTATGCTAAGAGGGCTGGATTTGTATTTGAAGGGTTTGAGGAATCATGAGTAACAAAAGGATCCACATCGGGTGAAAGGGTTGTGAGAGGGCAGAGTGGTAATGACAGAGCGAGCAGCTGTAGCAACAATGTAGAACTGGCAGTTCCTGCGCAGCTTTGGCTTCGACAAACCTTCTCATCCGACACAGAGCCGGGGTATAAGAACCGCCAGCCCAGTCAGGAGAAACCCTAATAAGGAAAGCCCTTATGAATTATTGATTGCAGAGCCCCTCCCCTTTGCAGCACAGCATCCCTCTAAGATACAGATTCCCTTTAAATCCAATAGGCTTTTCAGTCCTTTCGGTCGTGATTCTCTGAGCACAGCAGATCTTCAAGTAAAAAAAAAGCAGCAGTAGATTGTTCAGGAACAGAAACCACTTAAAGGGTGCATTGTGTCTTCTACCATCTCTGGTCTCCCCACTGTGCTGTCCCATGATCCTTTAACTCTGCACTCTTGGCTGGAGTCAAGTCTCTCCCCAAGCAATGCCCTCAAAAGGTTTGGCTGCCGATCTGGATCTGAGGGCCAAGACCTTTTCCTGTTTTTTTGTGGTTTAGTAGCCAATCCCCCAAAGGTCAGACTTCTACTCCTTATTGACAACTTGCAAGTCTGTAGTGTTTGTTTTAGACAGAAACAATTACACTCACGATCTTCTAGTTTCACTAACAACCGAGACAAGTGCACTAACAACAAGAAGATGGAAGTTTTCTTTAGGATTGCATGGTCTGTGTATTCCCCAGTCTCATTTTGCATTCTGACAACGCATCAGATACTTCTCAAGGACAAACAAGCCTATGGGTCTAAGATGTAGGAATAACAATTATGAAATCACCACTCTAATGATAACAGATATTGACAAGTTCAAAATATTACTTGATGGTATTTGTGGGTCATTGTGGACTGATAAATGGGCAGTGGAGTGTGCCATCTCTCAAAATTGTCAGTATTTTGCAACGAGTGGGAAAAAATCTGTGCAACATAAAACCTAAACAATTAATGCATGCATTAATCATTTAAAATGGACTGCATTTAACTTTTAATTTTATAAGCTTGTTGACCACTAAAAGTCCTTTTACATTACAGGCATCATTAACCACCTTCAAAAAACATTTATTTTAGCTGAAAATGGATGTCATTTTATTGTATTGATGTGATTTATGTAACAAGCGAGGTAGTGTGAAAGGTTTAAAGGGGACATGCTTTTAAATCCTTCCTTTTTCACATTTAAATCATTCAGTTGTGGTTTATATAAAATGGAACTGCAATGCTTTGGTGTAAATTCCTGGTAGGCCCCTTTTTCTCACCCGTTCCGAGGTTTGTCTCAAAGCAACTCGTTTTGGTGTGATCTCTTTAAATGCAAATGAGGCACTTCAGGTTGCAGAACGTTCCACTTCCAATGATATAGATCATTGGCCACTTCCAAACAGATGATAAATACATCCATACAGCACCAGGAGAGACTAAATTTTAAACTTTTCTGCACCCCTAAGCCCCATCTCCATGGTCAAGTCTCAATCTATTTGGTTCATGTCTGCTCAGGTGTGTGTGTGTGTCTCCATGTCAGYGTGTCCCCCACTCTGTGGGTGTCATTGTGGGCGGATCATCAGTACACGGATTAAGACAAGGTAAAAGTAAAATATATATATATATACAGTATAATAACAATACGCTATTGTCATTCTTTTGTCTTACTGTTTTTTTTAATTTGTTATGGCACTGTGGGCTAGCCTAGCCCTTGCCTTCCTACGCAGCTCCGCTCAATTCTAGTTTAGCTTCTCTGCTCCGTCTGGCATTTCTCCCATAGACAAGGATTTTGCTGGCAGATTTTTAGCTGAACCAATCAGAGAACAGAACGTCGATTTTCTGTGCAGTGTCTGCTTGTAGTTTATTTCACCTGGGCCAATCAACAAACAGAAGGCGGGGTTTTGAATGACATCTATTTTCTGCGCAGTGTCTGCTAGTTATTTTAGCATACGGCAGTGGAGGAAGTGAATGAAGCCAGTCTGTGTTGATAAGGCCTCCAAATTAAATTAAATTTGTCTGACAAAGCAGCAGCTCTCATTTACAGTCGCCTCGTTTGGCTTGGTAMTTTTCTCCTCTCAGTAGGGTTGTTTACAGCACTCGCGATTTCCGGTTAGYTTCTTAGCTTAACCTCATTCACAGAGACACACACTTCAGCAGAGGCCACGCCTCTAGCAAGAATCACTTCTCTATAGCAGTGAGTCCAGACCCTCTGTATGAAGCAAAGTGAAGGACAAGGGTCTGGTTTTTACCAGGCTAACAGTGGGCAGCCATTTGGTCCAAAACCTCCCAGGATATCTGCTAATTTCAGATTGCTCCGTCCAAATGTATCCACTTGTCTCCCAGGAAGGGTTTGCAGGAGGAGTTCACAAGTTCTCCCCAAGCTCAGCCAATCCAAGAGCAGAAGTCTGCTGATGTCATAATCATTTGCTTAGGTTGTACCTGCTTGGAACTACTGCTAGGGTGGTTCTGAAAGCATATTTGGAACCATAAATGAAGACGCATTTGACTGAGGATGAACTGAGGAGGACCACATACAGGCACACCTGTGGAGACAGGCCTCTAAAGTACACAACAAATTGTATTTAAGGATTAAACAATTGAATTTTGCAAGGTATGTCCCCTTTAAGCCAACCCACCAACAATGGAGGTAGTCACAGAGCCAAGTGGGTGAGTAGTTATAAATGCATGGTGACGTGAGTGGTATAAGCAATTCTTCAACTGTTGAACTCAATTCTGCTGCAAATAGCACAAAGATAAACCAAAAAATGTGTTATTATCTTGGTCATTTCACGTGGATAAACCAATAACACAGTTTTACTTTTTTTTGTTCTTTCGCTTTTCAAACAAAATTGAAAAATAAAGGTGGAATGGCAAACGAAGGCTAAAATTTATTGTTTGTTGAATTTGGGTTCCATCCATCCAATGAGTGTGGGAGTAGATCKGGTATTCATGTGCTTGTGCACCTGGAGGCAGGCTTTTCACTTATATATGACTGTGTATAGTATCCATTCCACAGCTCGTCATGCGAATCTCTGCCTCTCACTTGCTCATCCAGGCAGGTCATAGGGGGCTGCCTGATAAGCAGAGCCATATTGAAATATTCAACACCAGTCAGACTTGACCAGAGTGTTAATGCTCGGTGTGCTTGGTGTCTTGGTGTGCAGTTTAGAAAGGACAGTGAGGATATAAAAGGGAAGAAAAAAATGAAGAATTGACAAAAAAATGGACAAAACAAGAGACACAGGGCGATGAACATGACAGCTGGAGTAATTCATTTGAATAATTGTAAAGCTTGACATTTTCCACTGTGAAGACTCATTCGTTATTTTCCTGACATCCAGAGCCCTCTCCTGGCCACATGGACTCCCTGTTTRCAATTTTGTCTCTCATTGAACTCACACATCAGATCTCCTCTGCCAGACCCCCATACACCTGTCCTGTCATTACAGATCAGTACAGCTGATTGTTATCACAGGGCTCGTTCAGGACAATGTAGCTGTGGTGTGGAAGCTAGAGCAATCGAGTTGGTTGAGAGCGTATTATTCCTTCTCCCATGATCTCTCAGAGTGACATTTAGGGTTACAGAAAAGTGGCAAATGTCTACTCAGTCCATTGAAGACTGTCCAGTGTTGTTGAAGGCAGAACTACTGGCACAAAGATAAAGAAACTATGCAATAGAAAAGATGTAGAACTCCATAAAACAATAACAATAAAACAGTCTAATGAAAACACAAAAAGGACTGGTAATCTAACCTTGTAGCCTTGTTTTATAATCTGCTGCAGGTAAACAAGAACAGTCTTGATATACTCCAAACCACAAGAAGAGCAAAACAAGCAGCCCAGGAAAAAACATAATTGTGGTTAAAAAAAAACATAACACATGGGTTGGTTGGATGTTCTATATTTCCCAACCAATAATAAAAAAAATAATAATAATGGGGATGGGATTGGTGGAGAGTGGGTTATCAGGAACAGGATAAATTTTAATTAGATTTTCAACTTATTGATTTTTGGAGTAAGTTCAGTTAAAGATGTCTGCCACATCTTTGACATTAACCAAGATAAAATTGTCTATTATTCAGCTAATATTACAGATGTTTAGCTAAAACTTAGTGTGGTGATAGCTGACGCTGTGAATTAGTAGTTGACATGTACAGTACTCACATACTAACACACATTCTAAATACTACACATCACATGAGACCTTTGCTTAAAACTTTGGCACTATTTTTGGCAACAGTGGTGGGCACAGTTCCCCTAAAGCACCAAAGCACTAATAGAGGAACTAATTTCTTGATTAGTGCTTTAGGGCTTTTACTAGTTTTTTAATTCATTAGTGGATTAGCACTTGCTAAATTTATGGGCTAAATTTAGAAGCATTAACTGAGGTGTTTAAATGTTATTGATCAACATTATTGTTCACAGTTGAGGGTGAAAGCTGTCATACATGTTGTTCATATGTGTGTCACTTATCTACAAGGTCATGTGTCAAACTCAAGGCCCGCGGGCCAAATGTGGCCTGTGTGTGACTCTCATTTGGGCCCACCAAGGGCAGTAAGTGACAACATCCTGCACACAGTAAATATTGACCTAATTCAAAATGGACTAATCAACTTCAGAAAAACAAATATGACCATAATTCAGTTCATTTACCAGACATTAAAATAAAAAATGAAGGTGGTAGTAGCTGAGAGTCTTTCCTAACACATATTCCAAGTGCTGCACATTATGTGACCTCTCTGATTATAAAATAGTGCCAGAATCTACTAACGTTAACAAATTCTGTTGTGTTAACAAAATGTCTCATAATGACCCAGGTAGATTTTATTGAACATCTCAGAAAGTAACTATTAGATGGACATCTTCAACAAGCTTCTAAAATAAACTCAATTTAAACTCAACATACAAACACAACACAAAGATTGATAGACCGTATAGTTGAGTTTGCAGATATTGAACAAAGATTTGAGTAGCTGAGAGTCATTAAGATTGCATATTGCCAGTGCTATTTTATTTTATATATGTATTTCTAACGGGTTAAAACGACCTTATAGCACAAAGCATTTAAGGAAAAAACAACACACATACACACACACAAAGTCAAACGACATCACACACAAATAGGCTTAAAAGTAGAAACAAAAGATAATAATATTGATATTAAAATATTGCATCTGAATCACTCACTGAGGAACTAAAAACATGCAGCATTTTATTTGTTCAAAAAGGAGACAAAATTTGCATGATCTCACAATATTGCACAAATTATGTGAAATGACCTTTACCCACTAAAACTCATTAAAACTCATGAAGGGTGGAGGGCAATATATATCCTTGAAATGCTAGACTTTAAAATGTTTTCCATTTCTTTTCTGTTCATTTTTGTTGTTGTAATCTCTTTATTATCACTTTGGAACTGGCTCAAATGTATTTTGGAAATGTCCATATGCCTGGAAAACTCTAAACATATTTCCTTTACTTATTACAGTATATAATGTTATTAATCTACGAACAGAACACAGTATTTTGCAATGGCTTCCCCTCCACTCACAAAGTCTCATCTCCAATTCCTGCTGACACAGCCGCGCTGCAAACTTGCAGGAGACAAAGGTACTGGAAATGAATAGACGTTTTGCTTCTGCAGCCAATAAATTTTAACAAAAAAGAATAGGTGCTATTTATTTAAACAAAATTATATACAATTTGCAGACGTCTCGGACCGCACTGTTTACATTTCCTCCACACCCTTCTTATTGGAGGTGTGAAACATTCCATGTTTGTTGCTTTTTTTTGAAGCCCTTTTACCATCGACATTGTCAGTGAGCCCAGCAGTGTGCATTAGACATTAAAAGCYCGTATATCTAAAATAGGCCTGTGAGCATTAGAAGAAGCTGTGCTGCTTTCAACTTGCTCTGGAAAATGAGAGCTTATCCTCTCTCGGTTCTTTGTTTTCGTATGGTTCCAACTTCGCACTGCATCAGCTCTGACGAGTTTGGGACTTCAGAGGAGCCTCTTGAAGCAAAACATCAACCATGCGGAGTTGCTCAGAAAGTGTTACAAAAGTGCCCAGGGAATTAGACTTTTTGCAGGATTCTAAGTAGAAAGAGCTTCTGTTAAAATTCATTTGAGGAACTCACATGTCACCTCTTCTGCCTGTGCTATAGGATAACGAGAAAAAAAAGTAATTTATTTTGGGGTGTATGTATGTATAACAAGAATATCAAGTGGTGTGTAGATGGAATTGTAATTTAGAACCAGGCTAGAGGTTTTTAGAAGTTGAGACTTATTTGGTGATAATAAATTGTTACCAATGTGAGATTATGGGAAATTAGGAACAGTCAGACATATAAATTGGATTTAGCAAAGAAAAATAGACAAACAATGTTGGGTATACTATTAAAACAATCCACCAACAGAAGTGTATAAAACTAGATGCCACATAGTGGTAGCGTATATGAACCCCACACCCCATTTTCCTGCACACAAATCACTTAGAGTACAAATAAACATAACACTTAAAACAAGGGATGACTAAAAGCAAGCACAGTGTTCTTGTACTTTTGGATGTATAGAACTTTTAAAAGAGGAGAGTGAAATGAATGAGTCAAGCTTTAAAATATAAATTCAAAATTTGGAATGTACCAAAAAGACCAATTCCAGATCYAATTCACACAGCATAAACAGTTGGTCATAGAAAATAAAAGGATGCAGACTGGATGGACCACAGTGCTGTGATGTGTGTTAATAAACAATGAAGACTGAGTACTGGACCGGTTTCCTGTCCGGGTCCTTTTGTACATGATTTCTTTCTGTTAGTTTGCCACATTGCTATACTGATTTATTTTGAGAAATATGAAATTTTTAAGTTATGTCTTATGGTACCAATGTGGAAGCTAAAATGTGAAGGCGGATGCTTCCCAATTCCCCTTCTGGATATCTGCTGAGTCCACAGCTCAAGGTCAGAAAGAGTCAGGCAGACTGGGAGAGAGGTCTGAAGGGGTCAAGGGGTTGGGAGTGTGGGGAAAACCATACAGAATGTTAAAGCGAAGAGAAGATCCAATGCACGGGCAGAGACAGCAAACCAGAAGCTCAGAGTTGTTGTTTTTTTTTACTTTCTACTATATAACATTGTTAAGAGCTGAGTTGCTCTTACCCGGGTCATTGGGATTTTTGGAGAAATTAGGAGGAGACACCTTAAAGAATTAAACATAATTTATTA